>NW_026894926.1:0-54051 GCF_032452875.1 Bos javanicus
TGATCATGCACTGATCACGTGGCTATCATGCACTGATCACGTGGCTGATCACACATGTATCACGTGACTGATCATGCACTGATCACGTGGCTCTCATGCACTGATCACGTGGCTGATCATGCACTGATCACGTGGCTATCATGCACTGATCACGTGGCTGATCACCACGTATCACATGACTGATCATGCACTGATCACGTGGCTATCATGCACTGATCACGTGGCTATCATGCACTGATCACGTGGCTGATCAGGCACAATGACGTAGCTACCATGTACTAGTCACGTGACTGATCATGCACTGATCACGTAATTGATCATGCACTGATCATGTGGCTGATCATGCACTGATCGCGTGGCTGATCATGCACTGATCACATAACTGATCATGCACTGATCACGTGACTGATCATGCACTGATCACGTGGCTATCATGCACTGATCACTTGGCTGGACATACACTGATCACGTGCCTGGTCATGCACTGATCACGTGGCTGATCATGCACTGATCACGTGACTGATCATGCACTGATCTCGTGTCTGATCATGCACTGAACACGAGGCTATCATGCACTGCTCACGTGGCTGATCATGCCATGATCACGGCTACCATGTACTGGTCACATGACTGATCATGCACTGATCACGTGACTGATCATGCAGTGATCACGTGGCTATCATGCACTGCTCACGTGGCTGATCATGCAATGATCATGTGGCTACCATGTACAGGTCACGTGAATGATCATACACATCAGGTGACTGATCATGCACTGATCACGTGGCTATCATGCACTGATCACGAGACTGATCATGCACTGTTCACGTCTATATCATGCACTGATCACATGACTGCCCGTACACTGATCACGTGGATGATCATACACTAATCTTGTGACAGATCATGCACTGATCACGTGGCTGATCATGCACTGATAACGTGACTGAGCATGGACTGATCACATGACTATCATGTAGTGATCACGTGACTTAATGGCGCTGATCATGTGACTGATCATGCGCTGATCATGTTTGCTATCATACACTGATCATGTGCCTCTGGAGGCAATAAACAAAGAGCTGAGTAGGCCGAATCAAACAGTCAGCAGGCAATAATCATGGAACTCAGGTGTGAGGAATCATGCTGCTCAGCTGGCAATAATCAAGCAGCTGAGCAGGCAGGAATTCGCAGCACAGCTGGCAATTGTCAAGCAGATGACAGGCGGGAATCGTGCAGCTCAGCTGGCAATTGTCAAGCAGATGAGCAGACAGTAATCACGCAGCTCAGCAGGCCCAGATCACGTGACTGAGCATGCACTGTTCACGTGGCTGATCATACACTGATCACGTGATGATCATGCACTGATCACTTGGATATCATGCACTGATCACGTGGCTGATCATACACTGTTCGCGTGTCTGACCATGCACTGATCACGTGGCTGATCATACACTGCTCACGTGACTGATCATGCACTGATCACGTGGCTATCATGCACTGATCACGTGGCTGAACATGCACTGTTCACGTGGCTGATCACACACCTGTCACGTGACATATCATGCACTGATCACGTGGCACTCATGCACTGATCACGTGGCTGATCATACTCTGCTCACGTAACTCATGCACATCACGTGGCTATCATGCACTGCTCACGTGGCTCGTCATGGAATGATCACGTAGCAACCATATACTGTAACGTGACTGATCATGCACAGATCACGATGATCATGCACTGTTCACGTGACTGATCATGTACTGATCACGTGACTGATCATGCACTGACCACGTGGCTATCATGCTCTGCTCACGTGGCTGATCATGCAACGATCACGCAGACCATGTACTGGTCACGTGACTGATCATGCACTGATCACGTAATTGATCCTGCACTGATCACGTGGCTCATCATGCACTGATCGCGTGGCTGATCATGCACTGATCGCGTGGCTATCATGCACTGATCACGTGGCTGATCATGCACTGATCACGTGGCTGATCATGCACTGATCACGTGGCTATCATGCACTGATCACGTGGCTGATCATGCACTGATCACGTGGCTGATCATGCACTGATCACGTGTGATCATGCACTGATCACGTGGCTGATCATGCACTGATCACGTGGCTATCATGCACTGATCACGTGGCTGGACATGCACTGATCACGTGCCTGATCATGCACTGATCACGTGGCTGATCATGCACTGATCACGTGACTGATCATGCACTGATCACGTGACTGATCATGCACTGATCACGTGGCTATCATGCACTGCTCACGTGGCTGATCATGCCATGATCACCAGCTACCATGTACTGGTCACGTGACTGATCATGCACTGATCACGTGACTGATCATGCAGTGATCACGTGGCTATCATGAACTGCTCACGTGGCTGATCATGCAATGATCATGTAGCTACCATGTACAGGTCACGTGAATGATCATACACCCATCAGGTGACTGATCATGCACTGATCACGTGGCTATCATGCACTGATCACGGACTGATCATGCACTGTTCACGTCTATATCATGCACTGATCACATGACTGCCCGTGCACTGATCACGTGGATGATCATACACTAATCTTGTGACAGATCATGCACTGATCACGTGGCTGATCATGCACTGATACCGTGACTGAGCATGGACTGATCACATGACTATCATGTAGTGATCACGTGACTTAATGGCGCTGATCATGTGACTGATCATGCGCTGATCATGTTTGCTATCATACACTGATCATGTGCCTCTGGAGGCAATAAACAAAGAGCTGAGTAGGCACGAATCAAACAGTCAGCAGGCAATAATCATGGAACTCAGGTGTGAGGAATCATGCTGCTCAGCTGGCAATAATCAAGCAGCTGAGCAGGCAGGAATTACGCAGCACAGCTGGCAATTATCAAGCAGATGACAGGCAGGAATCGTGCAGCTCAGCTGGCAATTGTCAAGCAGATGAGCAGACAGTAATCACGCAGCTCAGCAGGCCCAGATCACGTGACTGAGCATGCACTGTTCACGTGGCTGATCATGCACTGATCACGTGATGATCATGCACTGATCACTTGGATATCATGCACTGATCACGTGGCTGATCATACACTGTTCACGTGTCTGACCATGCACTGATCACGTGGCTGATCATACACTGCTCACGTAACTGATCATGCACTGATCACGTGGCTATCATGCACTGATCACGTGGCTGAACATGCACTGTTCGCGTGGCTGATCACACACCTGTCGCGTGACATATCATGCACTGATCACGTGGCACTCATGCACTGATCACGTGGCTGATCATACTCTGCTCACGTAACTCATGCACACATCACGTGGCTATCATGCACTGCTCGCGTGGCTCGTCATGGAATGATCGCGTAGCAACCATATACTGGTAACGTGACTGATCATGCAAATCACGTAAATGATCATGCACTGTTCGCGTGACTGATCATGTACTGATCACGTGACTGATCATGCACTGACCACGTGGCTATCATGCTCTGCTCACGTGGCTGATCATGCAGCGATCACGTAGCAACCATGTACTGGTCACGTGACTGATCATACACTGATCACGTAATTGATCCTGCACTGATCGCGTGGCTCATCATGCACTGATCACGTGGCTGATCACACATGTATCACGTGACTGATCATGCACTGATCCCGTGGCTCTCATGCACTGATCACGTGGCTGTCATGCACTGATCACGTGGATATCATGCACTGATCACGTGGCTGATCACGCGTATCACATGACTGATCATGCACTGATCACGTGGCTATCATGCACTGATCACGTGGCTATCATGCACTGATCACGTGGCTTATCAGGCAATGATCACGTAGCTACCATGTACTGGTCACGTGACTGATCATGCACTGAGCGCGTAATTGATCATGCACTGATCATGTGGCTGATCATGCACTGATCACGTGGCTGATCATGCACTGATCACATAACTGATCATGCACTGATCACGTGACTGATCATGCACTGATCACGTGGCTATCATGCGCTGATCACTTGGCTGGTCATGCACTGATCGCGTGGCTGGTCATACACTGATCACGTGCCTGGTCATGCACTGATCACGTGGCTGATCATGCACTGATCACGTGACTGATCATGCACTGATCACGTGGCTGATCATGCACTGATCACGTGGCTATCATGCACTGCTCACGTGGCTGATCATGCCATGATCACGCAGCTACCATGTACTGGTCACATGACTGATCATGCACTGATCACGTGACTGATCATGCAGTGATCGTGGCTATCATGAACTACTCACGTGGCTGATCATGCAATGATCATGTAGCTACCATGCACGTCACGTGAATGATCATACACCCATCAGGTGACTGATCATGCACTGATCACGTGGCTATCATGCACTGATCACGAGACTGATCATGCACTGTTCACGTCTATATCATGCACTGATCACATGACTGCCCGTGCACTGATCACGTGGATGATCATACACTAATCTTGTGACAGATCATGCACTGATCACGTGGCTGATCATGCACTGATACCGTGACTGAGCATGGACTGATCACATGACTATCATGTAGTGATCACGTGACTTAATGGCGCTGATCATGTGACTGATCATGCGCTGATCATGTTTGCTATCATACACTGATCATGTGCCTCTGGAGGCAATAAACAAAGAGCTGAGTAGGCACGAATCAAACAGTCAGCAGGCAATAATCATGGAACACAGGTGTGAGGAATCATGCTGCTCAGCTGGCAATAATCAAGCAGCTGAGCAGGCAGGAATTCGCAGCACAGCTGGCAATTGTCAAGCAGATGACAGGCAGGAATCGTGCAGCTCAGCTGGCAATTGTCAAGCAGATGAGCAGACAGTAATCACGGCTCAGCAGGCCCAGATCACGTGACTGAGCATGCACTGTTCACGTGGCTGATCATACACTGATCACGTGATGATCATGTACTGATCACTTGGATATCATGCACTGATCACGTGGCTGATCATACACTGTTCACGTGTCTGACCATGCACTGATCACGTGGCTGATCATACACTGCTCACGTAACTGATCATGCACTGATCACGTGGCTATCATGCACTGATCACGTGGCTGAACATGCACTGTTCCGTGGCTGATCACACCTGTCACGTGACATATCATGCACTGATCGTGGCACTCATGCACTGATCACGTGGCTGATCATACTCTGCTCACGTAACTCATGCACACATCACGTGGCTATCATGCACTGCTCACGTGGCCGTCATGGAATGATCACGTGCAACCATATCACTGGTCACGTGACTGATCATGCACAATCACGTAATGATCATGCACTGTTCACGTGACTGATCATGTACTGATCACGTGACTGATCATGCACTGATCACGTGGCTATCATGCTCTGCTCACGTGGCTGATCATGCAACGATCCGCGTAGCAACCATGTACTGGTCACGTGACTGATCATGCACTGATCACGTAATTGATCCTGCACTGATCACGTGGCTCATCATGCACTGATCACGTGGCTGATCACACTGTATCACGTGACTGATCATGCACTGATCCCGTGGCTCTCATGCACTGATCACGTGGCTGTCATGCACTGATCACGTGGATATCATGCACTGATCACGTGGCTGATCACACACGTATCACGACTTCATGCACTGATCACGTGGCTATCATGCACTGATCGCGTGGCTATCATGCACTGATCACGTGGCTGATCAGGCTGCGATCACGTAGCTACCATGTACTGGTCACGTAACTGATCATGCACACTGATCACGTAATTGATCATGCACTGATCATGTGGCTGATCATGCACTGATCACGTGGCTGATCATACACTGATCATAACTGATCATGCACTGATCACGTGACTGATCATGCACTGATCACGTGGCTATCATGCACTGATCACTTGGCTGGACATACACTGATCACGTGCCTGGTCATGCACTGATCACGTGGCTGATCATGCACTGATCACGTGACTGATCATGCACTGATCTCGTGTCTGATCATGCACTGATCACGTGGCTATCATGCACTGCTCACGTGGCTGATCATGCCATGATCACGCAGCTACCATGTACTGGTCACATGACTGATCATGCACTGATCACGTGACTGATCATGCAGTGATCACGTGGCTATCATGAACTACTCACGTGGCTGATCATGCAATGATCATGTAGCTACCATGTACAGGTCACGTGAATGATCATACACCCATCAGGTGACTGATCATGCACTGATCACGTGGCTATCATGCACTGATCACCGAGACTGATCATGCACTGTTCACGTCTATATCATGCACTGATCACATGACTGCCCGTGCACTGATCACGTGGATGATCATACACTAATCTTGTGACAGATCATGCACTGATCACGTGGCTGATCATGCACTGATACCGTGACTGAGCATGGACTGATCACATGACTATCATGTAGTGATCACGTGACTTAATGGCGCTGATCATGTGACTGATCATGCGCTGATCATGTTTGCTATCATACACTGATCATGTGCCTCTGGAGGCAATAAACAAAGAGCTGAGTAGGCACGAATCAAACAGTCAGCAGGCAATAATCATGGAACTCAGGTGTGAGGAATCATGCTGCTCAGCTGGCAATAATCAAGCAGCTGAGCAGGCAGGAATTACGCAGCACAGCTGGCAATTGTCAAGCAGATGACAGGCAGGAATCGTGCAGCTCAGCTGGCAATTGTCAAGCAGATGAGCAGACAGTAATCACGCAGCTCAGCAGGCCCAGATCACGTGACTGAGCATGCACTGTTCACGTGGCTGATCATACACTGATCACGTGGTGATCATGCACTGATCACTTGGATATCATGCACTGATCACGTGGCTGATCATACACTGTTCACGTGTCTGACCATGCACTGATCACGTGGCTGATCATGCACTGCTCACGTAACTGATCATGCACTGATCACGTGGCTATCATGCACTGATCACGTGGCTGAACATGCACTGTTCACGTGGCTGATCACACACCTATCACGTGACATATCATGCACTGATCGCGTGGCACTCATGCACTGATCACGTGGCTGATCATACTCTGCTCACGTGCTCATGCACACATCACGTGGCTATCATGCACTGCTCACGTGGCTCGTCATGGAATGATCACGTGGCAACCATATACTGGTAACGTGACTGATCATGCAAAGATCACGTAAATGATCATGCACTGTTCACGTGACTGATCATGTACTGATCACGTGACTGATCATGCACTGACCACGTGGCTATCATGCTCTGCTCACGTGGCTGATCATGCAACGATCACGTAGCAACCATGTGCAGTGAATTGTGCACTGATCACGTGACTGATCATGCACTGATCCGTGGCTATCATGCACTGATCACGTGGCTGATCAGGCACTGATCATGGATCTGATCATGCACTGATCACGTGGCTGATCATGCACTGATCACGTGACTGATCATGCACTGATCACGTGGCTGATCATGCACTGATCACGTGGCTGATCATGCACTGATCACGTGACTGATCATGCACTGATCACGTGACTGATCATGCACTGATCACGTGGCTATCATGCACTGCTCACGTGGCTGATCATGCATGATCACGCAGCTACCATGTACTGGTCACATGACTGATCATGCACTGATCACGTGGCTGATCATGCAGTGATCGCGTGGCTATCATGAACTACTCACGTGGCTGATCATGCAATGATCATGTAGCTACCATGTACAGGTCACGTGAATGATCATACACCCATCAGGTGACTGATCATGCACTGATCACGTGGCTATCATGCACTGATCACGAGACTGATCATGCACTGTTCACGTCTATATCATGCACTGATCACATGACTGCCACGTGCTGATCACGTGGATGATCATACACTAATCTTGTGACAGATCATGCACTGATCACGTGGCTGATCATGCACTGATACGTGACTGAGCATGGACTGATCACATGACTATCATGTAGTGATCACGTGACTTAATGGCGCTGATCATGTGACTGATCATGCGCTGATCATGTTTGCTATCATACACTGATCATGTGCCTCTGGAGGCAATAAACAAAGAGCTGAGTAGGCACGAATCAAACAGTCAGCAGGCAATAATCATGGAACTCAGGTGTGAGGAATCATGCTGCTCAGCTGGCAATAATCAAGCAGCTGAGCAGGCAGGAATTACGGCACAGCTGGCAATTGTCAAGCAGATGACAGGCAGGAATCGTGCAGCTCAGCTGGCAATTGTCAAGCAGATGAGCAGACAGTAATCACGCAGCTCAGCAGGCCCAGATCACGTGACTGAGCATGCACTGTTCACGTGGCTGATCATACACTGATCACGTGATGATCATGCACTGATCACTTGGATATCATGCACTGATCGCGTGGCTGATCATACACTGTTCACGTGTCTGACCATGCACTGATCACGTGGCTGATCATGCACTGCTCACGTAACTGATCATGCACTGATCACGTGGCTATCATGCACTGATCACGTGGCTGAACATGCACTGTTCACGTGGCTGATCACACACCTGTCACGTGACATATCATGCACTGATCACGTGGCACTCATGCACTGATCACGTGGCTGATCATACTCTGCTCACGTAACTCATGCACACATCACGTGGCTATCATGCACTGCTCACGTGGCTCGTCATGGAATGATCACGTAACCATATACTGGTAACGTGACTGATCATGCAAAGATCACGTAAATGATCATGCACTGTTCACGTGACCGATCATGTACTGATCACGTGACTGATCATGCACTGACCACGTGGCTATCATGCTCTGCTCACGTGGCTGATCATGCAGCGATCACGTAGCAACCATGTACTGGTCGCGTGACTGATCATGCACTGATCACGTAATTGATCCTGCACTGATCACGTGGCTCATCATGCACTGATCACGTGGCTGATCACACACTGTATCACGTGACTGATCATGCACTGATCCGTGGCTCTCATGCACTGATCACGTGGCTGTCATGCACTGATCACGTGGATATCATGCACTGATCACGTGGCTGATCACCACGTATCACGCATGACTGATCATGCACTGATCACGTGGCTATCATGCACTGATCACGTGGCTATCATGCACTGATCACGTGGCTGATCAGGCAATGATCACGTGCTACCATGTACTGGTCACGTGACTGATCATGCACTGATCACGTAATTGATCATGCACTGATCACGTGGCTGATCATGCACTGATCACGTGGCTGATCATGCACTGATCACGTAACTGATCATGCACTGATCTCGTGACTGATCATGCACTGATCACGTGGCTATCATGCACTGATCATGGCTGACATACACTGATCACGTGCCTGATCATGCACTGATCACGTGGCTGATCATGTGGTCACATGACTGATCATGCACTGATCACGTGACTGATCATGCAGTGATCACGTGGCTATCATGAACTACTCACGTGGCTGATCATGCATGATCACGCAGCTACCATGTACAGGTCACGTGAATGATCATACACCCATCACGTGACTGATCATGCACTGATCACGTGGCTATCATGCACTACTCACGTGGCTGATCATGCACTGATCACGTGACTGATCATGCACTGTTCACGTCTATATCATGCACTGATCACATGACTGCCCATGCACTGATCACGTGGATGATCATACACTAATCTTGTGACAGATCATGCACTGATCGCGTGGCTGATCATGCACTGATACCGTGACTGAGCATGGACTGATCACATGACTATCATGTAGTGATCACGTGACTTAATGGCGCTGATCATGTGACTGATCATGCGCTGATCATGTTTGCTATCATACACTGATCATGTGCCTCTGGAGGCAATAAACAAAGAGCTGAGTAGGCACGAATCAAACAGTCAGCAGGCAATAATCATGGAACTCAGGTGTGGAATCATGCTGCTCAGCTGGCAATAATCAAGCAGCTGAGCAGGCAGGAATTACGCAGCACAGCTGGCAATTGTCAAGCAGATGACAGGCAGGAATCGTGCAGCTCAGCTGGCAATTGTCAAGCAGATGAGCAGACAGTAATCACGCAGCTCAGCAGGCCCAGATCACGTGACTGAGCATGCACTGTTCGCGTGGCTGATCATACACTGATCGCGTGATGATCATGCACTGATCGCTTGGATATCATGCACTGATCACGTGGCTGATCATACACTGTTCACGTGTCTGACCATGCACTGATCACGTGGCTGATCACACACTGCTCACGTAACTGATCATGCACTGATCACGTGGCTATCATGCACTGATCACGTGGCTGAACATGCTGTTCACGTGGCTGATCACACACCTGTCACGTGACATATCATGCACTGATCACGTGGCATATCATGCACTGATCACGTGGCTGATCATACTCTGCTCACGTAACTCATCACACATCACGTGGCTATCATGCACTCACGTGGCTGATCATGGAATGATCGTAGCAACCATATACTGGTCACGTGACTGATCATGCAAGATCATAATGATCATGCACTGTTCACGTGACTGATCATGTACTGATCACGTGACTGATCATGCACTGATCACGTGGCTATCATGCTCTGCTCACGTGGCTGATCATGCAACGATCGCGTAGCAACCATGTACTGGTCGCGTGACTGATCATGCACTGATCGCGTAATTGATCATGCACTGATCACGTGGCTCATGCACTGATCACGTGGCTGATCACACATGTATCGTGACTGATCATGCACTGATCACGTGGCTCTCATGCACTGATCACGTGGCTGTCATGCACTGATCACGTGGATATCATGCACTGATCGTGGCTGATCACACACTATCACATGACTGATCATGCACTGATCACGTGGCTATCATGCACTGATCACGTGGCTATCATGCACTGATCGTGGCTGATCAGGCAATGATCACGTATGCTCTACCATGTACTGGTCACGTGACTGATCATGCACTGATCACGTAATTGATCATGCACTGATCATGTGGCTGATCATGCACTGATCACGTGGCTGATCATACACTGATCACGTAACTGATCATGCACTGATCACGTGACTGATCATGCACTGATCACGTGGCTATCATGCACTGATCACGTGGCTGATCATACACTGATCACGTTGCTGGTGCACTGATCACGTGGCTGATCATGCACTGATCACGTGGCTGATCATGCACTGATCACGTGTCTGATCATGCACTGATCACGTGGCTATCATGCACTGCTCACGTGGCTGATCATGCCATGATCACGGCTACCATGTACTGGTCACATGACTGATCATGCACTGATCACGTGACTGATCATGCAGTGATCACGTGGCTATCATGCACTACTCACGTGGCTGATCATGCAATGATCATGTAGCTACCATGTACAGGTCACGTGAATGATCATACGCACCCATCAGGTGACTGATCATGCACTGATCACGTGGCTATCATGCACTGATCACGTGACTGATCATGCACTGATCACGTCTATATCATGCACTGATCACATGACTGCCCATGCACTGATCACGTGGATGATCATACACTAATCATGTGACAGATCATGCACTGATCACGTGGCTGATCATGCACTGATACCGTGACTGAGCATGGACTGATCACATGACTATCATGTAGTGATCACGTGACTTAATGGCGCTGATCATGTGACTGATCATGCGCTGATCATGTTTGCTATCATACACTGATCATGTGCCTCTGGAGGCAATAAGCAAAGAGCTGAGTAGGCACGAATCAAACAGTCAGCAGGCAATAATCATGGAACTCAGGTGTGAGAATCATGCTGCTCAGCTGGCAATAATCAAGCAGCTGAGCAGGCAGGAATTACGCAGCACAGCTGGCAATTGTCAAGCAGATGACAGGCAGGAATGTGCAGCTCAGCTGGCAATTGTCAAGCAGATGAGCAGACAGTAATCACGCAGCTCAGCAGGCAGATCACGTGACTGAGCATGCACTGTTCACGTGGCTGATCATACACTGATCACGTGATGATCATGCACTGATCACTTGGATATCATGCACTGATCACGTGGCTGATCATACACTGTTCACGTGTCTGACCATGCACTGATCACGTGGCTGATCATACACTGCTCACGTAACTGATCATGCACTGATCACGTGGCTATCATGCACTGATCACGTGGCTGAACATGCACTGTTCACGTGGCTGATCACACACCTGTCACGTGACATATCATGCACTGATCACGTGGCACTCATGCACTGATCACGTGGCTGATCATGCACTGCTCACGTGCTCATGCACATCACGTGGCTATCATGCACTGCTCACGTGGCTCGTCATGGAATGATCACGTAGCAACCATATACTGGTACGTGACTGATCATGCAAAGATCACGTAAATGATCATGCACTGTTCACGTGACTGATCATGTACTGATCACGTGACTGATCATGCACTGATCACGTGGCTATCATGCACTGCTCACGTGGCTGATCATGCACGATCACGTAGCAACCATGTACTGGTCACGTGACTGATCATGCACTGATCACGTAATTGATCATGCACTGATCACGTGGCTCATCATGCACTGATCACGTGGCTGATCACACATGTATCACGTGACTGATCATGCACTGATCACGTGGCTCTCATGCACTGATCACGTGGCTGTCATGCACTGATCACGTGGATATCATGCACTGATCACGTGGCTGATCACACACGTATCACATGACTGATCATGCACTGATCACGTGGCTATCATGCACTGATCACGTGGCTATCATGCACTGATCACGTGGCTGATCATGCACTGATCACGTACTACATGTACTGGTCACGTGACTGATCATGCACTGATCACGTAATTGATCATGCACTGATCATGTGGCTGATCATGCACTGATCACGTGGCTGATCATGCACTGATCACGTAACTGATCATGCACTGATCACGTGACTGATCATGCACTGATCACGTGGCTATCATGCACTGATCTGGCTGACATGCACTGATCGTGCCTGGTCATGCACTGATCACGTGGCTGATCATGCACTGATCACGTGACTGATCATGCACTGATCGTGTCTGATCATGCACTGATCGCGTGGCTATCATGCACTGCTCACGTGGCTGATCATGCCTGATCACGCAGCTACCATGTACTGGTCACATGACTGATCATGCACTGATCACGTGACTGATCATGCACTGATCACGTGGCTATCATGCACTGATCACGTGGCTGATCATGCACTGATCATGTAGCTACCATGTACTGGTCACGTGAATGATCACACCATCAGGTGACTGATCATGCACTGATCACGTGGCTATCATGCACTGATCACGTGACTGATCATGCACTGATCACGTCTATATCATGCACTGATCACATGACTGCCCATGCACTGATCACGTGGATGATCATGCACTAATCTTGTGACTGATCATGCACTGATCACGTGGCTGATCATGCACTGATCACGTGACTGATCATGCACTGATCACGTGGCTATCATGCACTGATCACGTGGCTGATCATGCACTGATCACGTGACTGATCATGCACTGATCACGTGGCTGATCATGCACTGATCACGTAACTGATCATGCACTGATCACGTGCTGATCATGCACTGATCACGTGGCTGATCATGCACTGCGTGGCTGATCATACACTGTCACGTGACTATCATGCACTGATCACGTGGCACTCATGCACTGATCATGGCTGATCATACATCACATGCTCATGCACTGATCACGTGGCTATCATGCACTGACACGTGGCTGATCATGACTGATCACGTGGCAACCATGCACTGCAGTCACGTGACTGATCATGCACTGATCACGTGAATGTCATGCACTGATCACGTGGCTGATCATGCACTGATCACGTGACTGATCATGCACTGATCACGTGGCTATCATGCACTGATCACGTGGCTGATCATGCACTGATCACGTAGCAACCATGCACTGATCACGTGACTGATCATGCACTGATCACGTGCTGATCATGCACTGATCACGTGGCTGATCATGCACTGATCACGTGGCTGATCACACATGATCACGTGACTGATCATGCACTGATCACGTGGCTATCATGCACTGATCACGTGGCTGTCATGCACTGATCACGTGGATATCATGCACTGATCACGTGGCTGATCATGCGTATCACGTGACTGATCATGCACTGATCACGTGGCTGATCATGCACTGATCACGTGGCTATCATGCACTGATCACGTGGCTGATCATGCAATGATCACGTAGCTACCATGTACTGATCACGTGACTGATCATGCACTGATCACGTAATTGATCATGCACTGATCACGTGGCTGATCATGCACTGATCACGTGGCTGATCATGCACTGATCACGTGACTGATCATGCACTGATCACGTGACTGATCATGCACTGATCACGTGGCTATCATGCACTGATCACGTGGCTGACATGCACTGATCACGTGCCTGATCATGCACTGATCACGTGGCTGATCATGCACTGATCACGTGACTGATCATGCACTGATCACGTGACTGATCATGCACTGATCACGTGGCTATCATGCACTGCTCACGTGGCTGATCATGCATGATCACGCAGCTACCATGCACTGGTCACATGACTGATCATGCACTGATCACGTGACTGATCATGCAGTGATCACGTGGCTATCATGCACTACTCACGTGGCTGATCATGCAATGATCATGTAGCTACCATGTACTGGTCACGTGAATGATCATGCACCCATCACGTGACTGATCATGCACTGATCACGTGGCTATCATGCACTGATCACGAGACTGATCATGCACTGATCACGTCTATATCATGCACTGATCACATGACTGCCCATGCACTGATCACGTGGATCATACACTAATCATGTGACAGATCATGCACTGATCACGTGGCTGATCATGCACTGATACCGTGACTGAGCATGGACTGATCACATGACTATCATGTAGTGATCACGTGACTTAATGGCGCTGATCATGTGACTGATCATGCGCTGATCATGTTTGCTATCATACACTGATCATGTGCCTCTGGAGGCAATAAACAAAGAGCTGAGTAGGCACGAATCAAACAGTCAGCAGGCAATAATCATGGAACTCAGGTGTGAGGAATCATGCTGCTCAGCTGGCAATAATCAAGCAGCTGAGCAGGCAGGAATTACGCAGCACAGCTGGCAATTGTCAAGCAGATGACAGGCAGGAATCGTGCAGCTCAGCTGGCAATTGTCAAGCAGATGAGCAGACAGTAATCACGCAGCTCAGCAGGCCCTGATCACGTGACTGAGCATGCACTGTTCACGTGGCTGATCATACACTGATCGCGTGATGATCATGCACTGATCGCTTGGATATCATGCACTGATCACGTGGCTGATCATACACTGTTCACGTGTCTGACCATGCACTGATCACGTGGCTGATCATACACTGCTCACGTAACTGATCATGCACTGATCACGTGGCTATCATGCACTGATCACGTGGCTGAACATGCACTGTTCACGTGGCTGATCACACACCTGTCACGTGACATATCATGCACTGATCACGTGGCACTCATGCACTGATCACGTGGCTGATCATACTCTGCTCACGTAACTCATGCACATCACGTGGCTATCATGCACTGCTCACGTGGCTGATCATGGAATGATCACGTAGCTACCATATACTGGTCGCGTGACTGATCATGCACTGATCACGTAAATGATCATGCACTGTTCGCGTGACTGATCATGTACTGATCGCGTGACTGATCATGCACTGATCACGTGGCTATCATGCACTGCTCACGTGGCTGATCATGCACGATCACGTAACCATGTACTGGTCACGTGACTGATCATGCACTGATCACGTAATTGATCATGCACTGATCACGTGGCTCATCATGCACTGATCACGTGGCTGATCACACATGATCACGTGACTGATCATGCACTGATCACGTGGCTATCATGCACTGATCACGTGGCTGTCATGCACTGATCGCGTGGATATCATGCACTGATCACGTGGCTGATCACACACTATCACATGACTGATCATGCACTGATCACGTGGCTATCATGCACTGATCACGTGGCTGATCATGCACTGATCACGTGGCTGATCATGCACTGATCACGTGACTGATCATGCACTGATCACGTGACTGATCATGCACTGATCACGTGGCTGATCATGCACTGATCACGTGGCTGGACATGCACTGATCACGTGCCTGATCATGCACTGATCACGTGGCTGATCATGCACTGATCACGTGACTGATCATGCACTGATCACGTGGCTGATCATGCACTGATCACGTGCTGATCATGCACTGATCACGTGGCTGATCATGCATGATCACAGCTACCATGTACTGGTCACGTGACTGATCATGCACTGATCACGTGACTGATCATGCACTGATCACGTGGCTGATCATGCACTGATCACGTGGCTGATCATGCACTGATCATGTGAGCTACCATGCACTGATCACGTGAATGATCATGCACCCATCACGTGACTGATCATGCACTGATCACGTGGCTATCATGCACTGATCACGTGGCTATCATGCACTGATCACGTGGCTATCATGCACTGATCACGTAGCTACCATTACTGATCACGTGACTGATCATGCACTGATCACGTGATTGATCATGCACTGATCACGTGGCTGATCATGCACTGATCACGTGGCTGATCATGCACTGATCACGTAACTGATCATGCACTGATCACGTACTGATCATGCACTGATCACGTGGCTATCATGCACTGATCACGTGGCTGATCATGCACTGATCACGTGCCTGATCATGCACTGATCACGTGGCTGATCATGCACTGATCACGTGGCTGATCATGCACTGATCACGTGGATCATGATCATGTCATCATGCACTGATCACGTGGCTATCATGCACTGCTCACGTGGCTGATCATGCATGATCACGAGCTCCATGTACTGGTCACGTGACTGATCATGCACTGATCACGTGACTGATCATGCAGTGATCGCGTGGCTATCATGCACTACTCGTGGCTGATCATGATCATGTAGCTACCATGTACAGGTCACGTGAATGATCATACACCCATCAGGTGACTGATCATGCACTGATCACGTGGCTATCATGCACTGATCACGTGACTGATCATGCACTGATCACGTCTATATCATGCACTGATCACATGACTGCCCATGCACTGATCACGTGGATGATCATACACTAATCATGTGACAGATCATGCACTGATCACGTGGCTGATCATGCACTGATACCGTGACTGAGCATGGACTGATCACATGACTATCATGTAGTGATCACGTGACTTAATGGCGCTGATCATGTGACTGATCATGCGCTGATCATGTTTGCTATCATACACTGATCATGTGCCTCTGGAGGCAATAAACAAAGAGCTGAGTAGGCACGAATCAAACAGTCAGCAGGCAATAATCATGGAACTCAGGTGTGAGGAATCATGCTGCTCAGCTGGCATTAATCAAGCAGCTGAGCAGGCAGGAATTCGCAGCACAGCTGGCAATTGTCAAGCAGATGACAGGCAGGAATCGTGCAGCTCAGCTGGCAATTGTCAAGCAGATGAGCAGACAGTAATCACGCAGCTCAGCAGGGCCTGATCACGTGACTGAGCATGCACTGTTCGCGTGGCTGATCATACACTGATCACGTAATGATCATGCACTGATCACTTGGATATCATGCACTGATCACGTGGCTGATCATACACTGTTCACGTGTCTGACCATGCACTGATCACGTGGCTGATCATGCACTGCTCACGTAACTGATCATGCACTGATCACGTGGCTATCATGCACTGATCACGTGGCTGAACATGCACTGTTCACGTGGCTGATCACACACCTGTCACGTGACATATCATGCACTGATCACGTGGCACTCATGCACT
The DNA here is from genome assembly GCF_032452875.1 of Bos javanicus. NCBI lineage: Eukaryota > Metazoa > Chordata > Mammalia > Artiodactyla > Bovidae > Bos > Bos javanicus. Next base: position 18,073 of record NW_026894926.1, read on the forward strand.
GATCGCGTGGCTGATCATACTCTGCTCACGTAACTCATGCACACATCACGTGGCTATCATGCACTGCTCACGTGGCTCGTCATGGAATGATCACGTAGTAACCATATACTGGTCACGTGACTGATCATGCACAGATCACGTAAATGATCATGCACTGTTCACGTGACTGATCATGTACTGATCACGTGACTGATCATGCACTGATCACGTGGCTATCATGCACTGCGTGGCTGATCATGCAATGATCACGTAGCAACCATGTACTGGTCACGTGACTGATCATGCACTGATCACGTAATTGATCATGCACTGATCACGTGGCTCATCATGCACTGATCACGTGGCTGATCACACATGTATCACGTGACTGATCATGCACTGATCACGTGGCTCTCATGCACTGATCGCGTGGCTGTCATGCACTGATCACGTGGATATCATGCACTGATCACGTGGCTGATCACACTGTATCACATGACTGATCATGCACTGATCACGTGGCTATCATGCACTGATCACGTGGCTATCATGCACTGATCACGTGGCTGATCATGCACTGATCACGTGCTGATCATGTACTGATCACGTGACTGATCATGCACTGATCACGTAATTGATCATGCACTGATCATGTGGCTGATCATGCACTGATCACGTGGCTGATCATGCACTGATCACGTAACTGATCATGCACTGATCACGTGACTGATCATGCACTGATCACGTGGCTATCATGCACTGATCACTTGGCTGGACACACTGATCACGTGCCTGGTCATGCACTGATCACGTGGCTGATCATGCACTGATCACGTGACTGATCATGCACTGATGTGTCTGATCATGCACTGATCACGTGGCTATCATGCACTGATCACGTGGCTGATCATGCATGATCACGCACTACCATGTACTGGTCACATGACTGATCATGCACTGATCACGTGACTGATCATGCAGTGATCACGTGGCTATCATGCACTACTCACGTGGCTGATCATGCAATGATCATGTAGCTATGTACAGGTCACGTGAATGATCATACACCCATCAGGTGACTGATCATGCACTGATCACGTGGCTATCATGCACTGATCACGAGACTGATCATGCACTGATCACGTCTATATCATGCACTGATCACATGACTGCCCATGCACTGATCACGTGGATGATCATACACTAATCATGTGACAGATCATGCACTGATCACGTGGCTGATCATGCACTGATACCGTGACTGAGCATGGACTGATCACATGACTATCATGTAGTGATCACGTGACTTAATGGCGCTGATCATGTGACTGATCATGCGCTGATCATGTTTGCTATCATACACTGATCATGTGCCTCTGGAGGCAATAAACAAAGAGCTGAGTAGGCACGAATCAAACAGTCAGCAGGCAATAATCATGGAACTCAGGTGTGAGGAATCATGCTGCTCAGCTGGCAATAATCAAGCAGCTGAGCAGGCAGGAATTCGCCTCAGCTGGCAATTGTCAAGCAGATGACAGGCAGGAATCGTGCAGCTCAGCTGGCAATTGTCAAGCAGATGAGCAGACAGTAATCACGCAGCTCAGCAGGCCCAGATCACGTGACTGAGCATGCACTGTTCACGTGGCTGATCATACACTGATCACGTGATGATCATGCACTGATCACTTGGATATCATGCACTGATCACGTGGCTGATGCACTGTTCACGTGTCTGACCATGCACTGATCACGTGGCTGATCATACACTGCTCACGTAACTGATCATGCACTGATCACGTGGCTATCATGCACTGATCACGTGGCTGACATGCACTGTTCACGTGGCTGATCACACTGTCACGTGACATATCATGCACTGATCACGTGGCACTCATGCACTGATCACGTGGCTGATCATACTCTGCTCGTAACTCATGCACACATCACGTGGCTATCATGCACTCCACGTGGCTCGTCATGGAATGATCACGTAGCTACCATATACTGGTCGCGTGACTGATCATGCAAAGATCACGTAAATGATCATGCACTGTTCACGTGACTGATCATGTACTGATCACGTGACTGATCATGCACTGATCACGTGGCTATCATGCACTGCTCACGTGGCTGATCATGCAGCGATCACGTAGCAACCATGTACTGATCACGTGACTGATCATGCACTGATCACGTAATTGATCATGCACTGATCACGTGGCTCATCATGCACTGATCACGTGGCTGATCACACATGTATCACGTGACTGATCATGCACTGATCACGTGGCTATCATGCACTGATCACGTGGCTGTCATGCACTGATCACGTGGATATCATGCACTGATCACGTGGCTGATCACACACGTATCACATGACTGATCATGCACTGATCACGTGGCTATCATGCACTGATCACGTGGCTATCATGCACTGATCACGTGGCTGATCATGCACTGATCACGTACTATCATACTGATCGTGACTGATCATGCACTGATCACGTGGCTGATCATGCACTGATCACGTGTGATCATGCACTGATCACGTGGCTGATCATGCACTGATCACGTGGCTGATCATGCACTGATCACGTGACTGATCATGCACTGATCACGTGGCTGATCATGCACTGATCACGTGGCTATCATGCACTGATCACGTGGCTGATCATGCATGATCAGCTACATGCACTGGTCACGTGACTGATCATGCACTGATCACGTGACTGATCATGCACTGATCACGTGGCTGATCATGCACTGATCACGTGGCTGATCATGCTGACTCATGTGCTGATCATGCACTGATCACGTGATGATCATGCACTGATCACGTGGCTGATCATGCACTGATCACGTGGCTATCATGCACTGATCACGTGGCTATCATGCACTGATCACGTGGCTGATCATGCACTGATCACGTGGCTATCATGCACTGATCACGTAACTGATCATGCACTGAGCACGTAATTGATCATGCACTGATCACGTGGCTGATCATGCACTGATCACGTGGCTGATCATGCACTGATCACGTGACTGATCATGCACTGATCACGTGACTGATCATGCACTGATCACGTGGCTGATCATGCACTGATCACGTGGATCATGCACTGATCACGTGGCTGATCATGCACTGATCACGTGGCTGATCATGCACTGATCACGTGGCTGATCATGCACTGATCACGTGACTGATCATGCACTGATCGTGACTGATCATGCACTGATCACGTGGCTATCATGCACTGATCACGTGGCTGATCATGCATGATCACGCCTACCATGTACTGGTCACATGACTGATCATGCACTGATCACGTGACTGATCATGCACTGATCACGTGGCTATCATGCACTACTCACGTGGCTGATCATGCAATGATGTGTAGCTACCATGTACAGTCACGTGAATGATCATACACCCATCAGGTGACTGATCATGCACTGATCACGTGGCTATCATGCACTGATCACGTGACTGATCATGCACTGATCACGTCTATATCATGCACTGATCACATGACTGCCCATGCACTGATCACGTGGATGATCATACACTAATCATGTGACAGATCATGCACTGATCACGTGGCTGATCATGCACTGATACCGTGACTGAGCATGGACTGATCACACGACTATCATGTAGTGATCACGTGACTTAATGGCGCTGATCATGTGACTGATCATGCACTGATCATGTTTGCTATCATACACTGATCATGTGCCTCTGGAGGCAATAAACAAAGAGCTGAGTAGGCACGAATCAAACAGTCAGCAGGCAATAATCATGGAACTCAGGTGTGAGGAATCATGCTGCTCAGCTGGCAATAATCAAGCAGCTGAGCAGGCAGGAATTACGCAGCACAGCTGGCAATTGTCAAGCAGATGACAGGCAGGAATCGTGCAGCTCAGCTGGCAATTGTCAAGCAGATGAGCAGACAGTAATCACGCAGCTCAGCAGGCCCTGATCACGTGACTGAGCATGCACTGTTCACGTGGCTGATCATACACTGATCACGTGATGATCATGCACTGATCACGGATATCATGCACTGATCACGTGGCTGATCATACACTGTTCACGTGTCTGACCATGCACTGATCACGTGGCTGATCATACACTGCTCACGTAACTGATCATGCACTGATCACGTGGCTATCATGCACTGATCACGTGGCTGAACATGCACTGATCACGTGGCTGATCACACACTGTCACGTGACATATCATGCACTGATCACGTGGCACTCATGCGTGGCTGATCATACTCTGCTCATAACTCATGCACACATCACGTGGCTATCATGCACTGCTCACGTGGCTGATCATGGAATGATCACGTGCTACCATATACTGGTAACTGATCATGCAGATCACCAAATGATCATGCACTGTTCACGTGACTGATCATGCACTGATCACGTGACTGATCATGCACTGATCACGTGGCTATCATGCACTGATCACGTGGCTGATCATGCACGATCACGTGCAACCATGCTGATCACGTGACTGATCATGCACTGATCACGTAATTGATCATGCACTGATCACGTGGCTCATCATGCACTGATCACGTGGCTGATCACGTATCACGTGACTGATCATGCACTGATCCGTGCTCATGCACTGATCACGTGGCTGTCATGCACTGATCACGTGGATATGCACTGATCACGTGGCTGATCACACACTATCACATGACTGATCATGCACTGATCACGTGGCTATCATGCACTGATCACGTGGCTATCATGCACTGATCACGTGGCTGATCATGCAATGATCACGTGCTCATGTACTGATCACGTGACTGATCATGCACTGATCACGTAATTGATCATGCACTGATCACGTGGCTGATCATGCACTGATCACGTGGCTGATCATGCACTGATCACGTGACTGATCATGCACTGATCACGTGACTGATCATGCACTGATCACGTGGCTATCATGCACTGATCACTGGCTGACATGCACTGATCACGTGCCTGGTCATGCACTGATCACGTGGCTGATCATGCACTGATCACGTGACTGATCATGCACTGATCACGTGACTGATCATGCACTGATCACGTGGCTATCATGCACTGCTCACGTGGCTGATCATGCATGATCGCAGCTACCATGTACTGGTCACATGACTGATCATGCACTGATCGCGTGACTGATCATGCAGTGATCACGTGGCTATCATGCACTACTCACGTGGCTGATCATGCAATGATCATGTAGCTACCATGTACAGGTCACGTGAATGATCATACACCCATCAGGTGACTGATCATGCACTGATCACGTGGCTATCATGCACTGATCACGAGACTGATCATGCACTGATCACGTCTATATCATGCACTGATCACATGACTGCCCATGCACTGATCACGTGGATGATCATACACTAATCATGTGACAGATCATGCACTGATCACGTGGCTGATCATGCACTGATACCGTGACTGAGCATGAACTGATCACATGACTATCATGTAGTGATCACGTGACTTAATGGCTCTGATCATGTGACTGATCATGCGCTGATCATGTTTGCTATCATACACTGATCATGTGCCTCTGGAGGCAATAAACAAAGAGCTGAGTAGGCACGAATCAAACAGTCAGCAGGCAATAATCATGGAACTCAGGTGTGAGGAATCATGCTGCTCAGCTGGCAATAATCAAGCAGCTGAGCAGGCAGGAATTACGCAGCACAGCTGGCAATTGTCAAGCAGATGACAGGCAGGAGTCGTGCAGCTCAGCTGGCAATTGTCAAGCAGATGAGCAGACAGTAATCACGCAGCTCAGCAGGCCCAGATCACGTGACTGAGCATGCACTGTTCACGTGGCTGATCATACACTGATCACGTGATGATCATGCACTGATCACTTGGATATCATGCACTGATCACGTGGCTGATCATACACTGTTCACGTGTCTGACCATGCACTGATCACGTGGCTGATCATACACTGCTCACGTAACTGATCATGCACTGATCACGTGGCTATCATGCACTGATCACGTGGCTGAACATGCACTGTTCACGTGGCTGATCACACACCTGTCACGTGACATATCATGCACTGATCACGTGGCACTCATGCACTGATCACGTGGCTGATCATACTCTGCTCACGTAACTCATGCACACATCACGTGGCTATCATGCACTGCTCACGTGGCTCGTCATGGAATGATCATGTACCATATACTGGTCACGTGACTGATCATGCACTGATCACGTAAATGATCATGCACTGTTCACGTGACTGATCATGTACTGATCACGTGACTGATCATGCACTGATCACGTGGCTATCATGCACTGCTCACGTGGCTGATCATGCAGCGATCACGTAGCAACCATGTACTGGTCACGTGACTGATCATGCACTGATCACGTAATTGATCCTGCACTGATCACGTGGCTCATCATGCACTGATCACGTGGCTGATCACACATGTATCACGTGACTGATCATGCACTGATCACGTGGCTCTCATGCACTGATCACGTGGCTGTCATGCACTGATCACGTGGATATCATGCACTGATCACGTGGCTGATCACACACGTATCACATGACTGATCATGCACTGATCACGTGGCTATCATGCACTGATCACGTGGCTATCATGCACTGATCACGTGGCTGATCATGCACTGATCACGACTGATCATGCTGATCATGACTGATCATGCACTGATCACGTGGCTGATCATGCACTGATCACTGATCATGCACTGATCACGTGGCTGATCATGCACTGATCACGTGGCTATCATGCACTGATCACGTGGCTGATCATGCACTGATCACGTAGCTGACCATGCACTGATCACGTGACTGATCATGCACTGATCACGTGGTGATCATGCACTGATCACGTGGCTGATCATGCACTGATCACGTGGCTGATCATGCACTGATCACGTGACTGATCATGCACTGATCACGTGACTGATCATGCACTGATCACGTGGCTGATCATGCACTGATCACGCTGTGCACTGATCATGTGCATCATGCACTGATCACGTGGCTGATCATGCACTGATCACGTGGCTGATCATGCACTGATCACGTGACTGATCATGCACTGATCACGTGACTGATCATGCACTGATCACGTGGCTATCATGCACTGCTCACGTGGCTGATCATGCATGATCACGCAGCTACCATGTACTGGTCACATGACTGATCATGCACTGATCACGTGACTGATCATGCACTGATCACGTGGCTATCATGCACTACTCACGTGGCTGATCATGCAATGATCATGTAGCTACCATGTACAGGTCACGTGAATGATCATACACCCATCAGGTGACTGATCATGCACTGATCACGTGGCTATCATGCACTGATCACGTGACTGATCATGCACTGATCACGTCTATATCATGCACTGATCACATGACTGCCCATGCACTGATCACGTGGATGATCATACACTAATCATGTGACAGATCATGCACTGATCACGTGGCTGATCATGCACTGATACCGTGACTGAGCATGGACTGATCACATGACTATCATGTAGTGATCACGTGACTTAATGGCGCTGATCATGTGACTGATCATGCGCTGATCATGTTTGCTATCATACACTGATCATGTGCCTCTGGAGGCAATAAACAAAGAGCTGAGTAGGCACGAATCAAACAGTCAGCAGGCAATAATCATGGAACTCAGGTGTGAGGAATCATGCTGCTCAGCTGGCAATAATCAAGCAGCTGAGCAGGCAGGAATTACGCAGCACAGCTGGCAATTGTCAAGCAGATGACAGGCAGGAATCGTGCAGCTCAGCTGGCAATTGTCAAGCAGATGAGCAGACAGTAATCACGCAGCTCAGCAGGCCCTGATCACGTGACTGAGCATGCACTGTTCACGTGGCTGATCATACACTGATCACGTGATGATCATGCACTGATCACTTGGATATCATGCACTGATCACGTGGCTGATCATACACTGTTCACGTGTCTGACCATGCACGTGTGGCTGATCATACACTGCTCACGTGATCATGCACTGATCACGTGGCTATCATGCACTGATCACGTGGCTGATCATGCACTGATCACGTGGCTGATCACACACTGTCACGTGACATATCATGCACTAATCACGTGGCACTCATGCACTGATCACGTGGCTGATCATACTCTGCTCACGTAACTCATGCACACATCACGTGGCTATCATGCACTGCTCACGTGGCTGATCATGGAATGATCACGTAGCAACCATATACTGGTCACGTGACTGATCATGCACTGATCACGTAAATGATCATGCACTGTTCACGTGACTGATCATGCACTGATCACGTGACTGATCATGCACTGATCACGTGGCTATCATGCACTGATCACGTGGCTGATCATGCAACGATCACGTAGCAACCATGTACTGGTCACGTGACTGATCATGCACTGATCACGTAATTGATCATGCACTGATCACGTGGCTCATCATGCACTGATCACGTGGCTGATCACACATGTATCACGTGACTGATCATGCACTGATCACGTGGCTCTCATGCACTGATCACGTGGCTGTCATGCACTGATCACGTGGATATCATGCACTGATCACGTGGCTGATCACACACGTATCACATGACTGATCATGCACTGATCACGTGGCTATCATGCACTGATCACGTGGCTATCATGCACTGATCACGTGGCTGATCATGCACTGATCACGTGCTATCATGCACTGATCACGTGACTGATCATGCACTGATCACGTGATTGATCATGCACTGATCACGTGGCTGATCATGCACTGATCACGTGGCTGATCATGCACTGATCACGTAACTGATCATGCACTGATCACGTGACTGATCATGCACTGATCACGTGGCTATCATGCACTGATCACGTGGCTGATCATGCACTGATCACGTGACTGATCATGCACTGATCACGTGGCTGATCATGCACTGATCACGTGACTGATCATGCACTGATCACGTGGCTGATCATGCACTGATCACGTGGCTATCATGCACTGATCACGTGGCTGATCATGCATGATCACGTGCTGATCATGCACTGATCACGTGACTGATCATGCACTGATCACGTGACTGATCATGCACTGATCACGTGGCTGATCATGCACTGATCACGTGGCTATCATGCACTGATCACGTGACTGATCATGCACTGATCACGTCTATATCATGCACTGATCACATGACTGCCATGCACTGATCACGTGGATGATCATACACTAATCATGTGACAGATCATGCACTGATCACGTGGCTGATCATGCACTGATACCGTGACTGAGCATGGACTGATCACATGACTATCATGTAGTGATCACGTGACTTAATGGCGCTGATCATGTGACTGATCATGCGCTGATCATGTTTGCTATCATACACTGATCATGTGCCTCTGGAGGCAATAAACAAAGAGCTGAGTAGGCACGAATCAAACAGTCAGCAGGCAATAATCATGGAACTCAGGTGTGAGGAATCATGCTGCTCAGCTGGCAATAATCAAGCAGCTGAGCAGGCAGGAATTACGCAGCACAGCTGGCAATTGTCAAGCAGATGACAGGCAGGAATCGTGCAGCTCAGCTGGCAATTGTCAAGCAGATGAGCAGACAGTAATCACGCAGCTCAGCAGGCCCAGATCACGTGACTGAGCATGCACTGTTCACGTGGCTGATCATACACTGATCACGTGATGATCATGCACTGATCACTTGGATATCATGCACTGATCACGTGGCTGATCATACACTGTTCACGTGTCTGACCATGCACTGATCACGTGGCTGATCATACACTGCTCACGTAACTGATCATGCACTGATCACGTGGCTATCATGCACTGATCACGTGGCTGAACATGCACTGTTCACGTGGCTGATCACACACCTGTCACGTGACATATCATGCACTGATCACGTGGCACTCATGCACTGATCACGTGGCTGATCATACTCTGCTCACGTAACTCATGCACACATCACGTGGCTATCATGCACTGCTCACGTGGCTCGTCATGGAATGATCACGTAGCTACCATATACTGGTCACGTGACTGATCATGCACAGATCACGTAAATGATCATGCACTGTTCACGTGACTGATCATGTACTGATCACGTGACTGATCATGCACTGATCACGTGGCTATCATGCACTGCTCACGTGGCTGATCATGCAACGATCACGTAGCAACATGTACTGGTCACGTGACTGATCATGCACTGATCACGTAATTGATCCTGCACTGATCACGTGGCTCATCATGCACTGATCACGTGGCTGATCACACATGTATCACGTGACTGATCATGCACTGATCACGTGGCTATCATGCACTGATCACGTGGCTGTCATGCACTGATCACGTGGATATCATGCACTGATCACGTGGCTGATCACACACGTATCACATGACTGATCATGCACTGATCACGTGGCTATCATGCACTGATCACGTGGCTATCATGCACTGATCACGTGGCTGATCATGCACTGATCACGTAGCTATCATGCACTGATCACGTGACTGATCATGCACTGATCACGTGACTGATCATGCACTGATCACGTGGCTGATCATGCACTGATCACGTGGCTGATCATGCACTGATCACGTGACTGATCATGCACTGATCACGTGATCATGCACTGATCACGTGGCTATCATGCACTGATCACGTGGCTGACACTGATCACGTGCCTGATCATGCACTGATCACGTGGCTGATCATGCACTGATCACGTGACTGATCATGCACTGATCACGTGGCTGATCATGCACTGATCACGTGGCTATCATGCACTGATCACGTGGCTGATCATGCATGATCACGGCTACCATGTACTGGTCACATGACTGATCATGCACTGATCACGTGACTGATCATGCAGTGATCACGTGGCTATCATGCACTACTCACGTGGCTGATCATGCAATGATCATGTAGCTACCATGTACAGGTCACGTGAATGATCATACACCCATCAGGTGACTGATCATGCACTGATCACGTGGCTATCATGCACTGATCACGAGACTGATCATGCACTGATCACGTCTATATCATGCACTGATCACATGACTGCATGCACTGATCACGTGGATGATCATACACTAATCATGTGACAGATCATGCACTGATCACGTGGCTGATCATGCACTGATACCGTGACTGAGCATGGACTGATCACATGACTATCATGTAGTGATCACGTGACTTAATGGCGCTGATCATGTGACTGATCATGCGCTGATCATGTTTGCTATCATACACTGATCATGTGCCTCTGGAGGCAATAAACAAAGAGCTGAGTAGGCACGAATCAAACAGTCAGCAGGCAATAATCATGGAACTCAGGTGTGAGGAATCATGCTGCTCAGCTGGCAATAATCAAGCAGCTGAGCAGGCAGGAATTACGCAGCACAGCTGGCAATTGTCAAGCAGATGACAGGCAGGAATCGTGCAGCTCAGCTGGCAATTGTCAAGCAGATGAGCAGACAGTAATCACGCAGCTCAGCAGGCCCAGATCACGTGACTGAGCATGCACTGTTCACGTGGCTGATCATACACTGATCACGTGATGATCATGCACTGGTCACTTGGATATCATGCACTGATCACGTGGCTGATCATACACTGTTCACGTGTCTGACCATGCACTGATCACGTGGCTGATCATACACTGCTCACGTAACTGATCATGCACTGATCACGTGGCTATCATGCACTGATCACGTGGCTGAACATGCACTGTTCACGTGGCTGATCACACACCTGTCACGTGACATATCATGCACTGATCACGTGGCACTCATGCACTGATCGCGTGGCTGATCATACTCTGCTCACGTAACTCATGCACACATCACGTGGCTATCATGCACTGCTCACGTGGCTCGTCATGGAATGATCACGTAGCTACCATATACTGGTCACGTGACTGATCATGCAAAGATCACGTAAATGATCATGCACTGTTCACGTGACTGATCATGCACTGATCACGTGACTGATCATGCACTGATCACGTGGCTATCATGCTCTGCTCACGTGGCTGATCATGCAACGATCACGTAGCAACCATGTACTGGTCACGTGACTGATCATGCACTGATCGCGTAATTGATCATGCACTGATCACGTGGCTCATCATGCACTGATCACGTGGCTGATCACATGTATCACGTGACTGATCATGCACTGATCTGGCTATCATGCACTGATCACGTGGCTGTCATGCACTGATCACGTGGATATCATGCACTGATCACGTGGCTGATCACGTATCACATGACTGATCATGCACTGATCACGTGGCTATCATGCACTGATCACGTGGCTATCATGCACTGATCACGTGGCTGATCATGCAATGATCACGTAGCTACCATGTACTGGTCACGTGACTGATCATGCACTGATCACGTGGCTGATCATGCACTGATCACGTGGCTGATCATGCACTGATCACGTGGCTGATCATGCACTGATCACGTAACTGATCATGCACTGATCACGTGACTGATCATGCACTGATCACGTGGCTATCATGCACTGATCACTTGGCTGATCATGCACTGATCACGTGCTGATCATGCACTGATCACGTGGCTGATCATGCACTGATCACGTGACTGATCATGCACTGATCACGTGACTGATCATGCACTGATCACGTGGCTATCATGCACTGATCACGTGGCTGATCATGCACTGATCACGTGCTATCATGTACTGATCACGTGACTGATCATGCACTGATCACGTGACTGATCATGCACTGATCACGTGGCTATCATGCACTGATCACGTGGCTGATCATGCAATGATCATGTAGCTACCATGTACAGGTCACGTGAATGATCATGCACCCATCAGGTGACTGATCATGCACTGATCACTGGCTATCATGCACTGATCACGCAGACTGATCATGCACTGATCACGTCTATATCATGCACTGATCACATGACTGCCCATGCTGATCACGTGGATGATCACACTAATCACGTGACAGATCATGCACTGATCACGTGGCTGATCATGCACTGATCACGTGATGATCATGCACTGATCACGTGGATATCATGCACTGATCACGTGGCTGATCATGCACTGATCACGTGTCTGACATGCACTGATCACGTGGCTGATCATACACTGATCACGTAACTGATCATGCACTGATCACGTGGCTATCATGCACTGATCACGTGGCTGAACATGCACTGTTCACGTGGCTGATCACACACTGTCACGTGACATATCATGCACTGATCACGTGGCACTCATGCACTGATCACGTGGCTGATCATGCACTGATCACGTAACTCATGCACACATCACGTGGCTATCATGCACTGCTCACGTGGCTGTCATGGAATGATCACGTGGCTACATATACTGGTCACGTGACTGATCATGCACTGATCACGTAAATGATCATGCACTGTTCACGTGACTGATCATGCACTGATCACGTGACTGATCATGCACTGATCACGTGGCTATCATGCACTGCTCACGTGGCTGATCATGCAACGATCACGTGGCAACCATGTACTGGTCACGTGACTGATCATGCACTGATCACGAATTGATCCTGCACTGATCACGTGGCTCATCATGCACTGATCACGTGGCTGATCACACATGTATCACGTGACTGATCATGCACTGATCACGTGCTATCATGACTGATCACGTGGCTGATCATGCACTGATCACGTGGATATCATGCACTGATCACGTGGCTGATCACACAGTATCACATGACTGATCATGCACTGATCACGTGGCTATCATGCACTGATCACGTGGCTATCATGCACTGATCACGTGGCTGATCATGCACTGATCACGTAGCTATCATGCACTGATCACGTAACTGATCATGCACTGATCACGTATTGATCATGCACTGATCACGTGGCTGATCATGCACTGATCACGTGGCTGATCATGCACTGATCACGTAACTGATCATGCACTGATCACGTGACTGATCATGCACTGATCACGTGGCTATCATGCACTGATCACGTGGCTGATCATGCACTGATCACGTGCCTGATCATGCACTGATCGCGTGGCTGATCATGCACTGATCACGTGACTGATCATGCACTGATCACGTGACTGATCATGCACTGATCACGTGGCTATCATGCACTGCTCACGTGGCTGATCATGCATGATCACGCAGCTACCATGTACTGGTCACATGACTGATCATGCACTGATCACGTGACTGATCATGCACTGATCACGTGGCTATCATGCACTACTCACGTGGCTGATCATGCAATGATCATGTAGCTACCATGTACAGGTCACGTGAATGATCATACACCCATCAGGTGACTGATCATGCACTGATCACGTGGCTATCATGCACTGATCACGAGACTGATCATGCACTGATCACGTCTATATCATGCACTGATCACATGACTGCCCGTGCACTGATCGCGTGGATGATCATACACTAATCATGTGACAGATCATGCACTGATCACGTGGCTGATCATGCACTGATACCGTGACTGAGCATGGACTGATCACATGACTATCATGTAGTGATCACGTGACTTAATGGCGCTGATCATGTGACTGATCATGCGCTGATCATGTTTGCTATCATACACTGATCATGTGCCTCTGGAGGCAATAAACAAAGAGCTGAGTAGGCACGAATCAAACAGTCAGCAGGCAATAATCATGGAACTCAGGTGTGAGGAATCATGCTGCTCAGCTGGCAATAATCAAGCAGCTGAGCAGGCAGGAATTACGCAGCACAGCTGGCAATTGTCAAGCAGATGACAGGCAGGAATCGTGCAGCTCAGCTGGCAATTGGCAGATGAGCAGACAGTAATCACGCAGCTCAGCAGGCCCGATCACGTGACTGAGCATGCACTGTTCACGTGGCTGATCATACACTGATCACGTGATGATCATGCACTGATCACTTGGATATCATGCACTGATCACGTGGCTGATCATACACTGTTCGCGTGTCTGACCATGCACTGATCACGTGGCTGATCATACACTGCTCACGTAACTGATCATGCACTGATCACGTGGCTATCATGCACTGATCACGTGGCTGAACATGCACTGTTCACGTGGCTGATCACACACCTGCACGTGACATATCATGCACTGATCGCGTGGCACTCATGCACTGATCACGTGGCTGATCATATCTGCCACGTGTCATGCACACATCACGTGGCTATCATGCACTCTCACGTGGCTGATCATGCAATGATCACGTGGCTATACTGGTCACGTGACTGATCATGCACTGATCACGTAATGATCATGCACTGATCACGTGGCTGATCATGTACTGATCACGTGACTGATCATGCACTGATCACGTGGCTATCATGCACTGCTCGTGGCTGATCATGCGATCACGTAGCAACCATGCTGGTCACGTGACTGATCATGCACTGATCACGTAATTGATCATGCACTGATCACGTGGCTCATCATGCACTGATCGTGGCTGATCACATGTATCACGTGACTGATCATGCACTGATCACGGCAATCATGCACTGATCACGGTGGCAATACAGCGTCACGTGGATATCATGCACTGATGTGCTGATGATCACTGCATCACGTGACTGATCATGCACTGATCACGTGGCTATCATGCACTGATCACGTGGCTGATCATGCACTGATCGCGTGGCTGATCATGCACTGATCACGTAACTGATCATGCACTGATCACGTGACTGATCATGCACTGATCATGGCTATCATGCACTGATCACGTGGCTGACATACACTGATCACGTGCCTGATCATACTGATCGTGGCTGATCATGCACTGATCACGTGACTGATCATGCACTCGATGTCTGATCATGCACTGATCACGTGGCTATCATGCACTGATCACGTGGCTGATCATGCACTGATCACATGGCTATCATGTACTGGTCACATGACTGATCATGCACTGATCACGTGACTGATCATGCACTGATCACGTGGCTATCATGACTATCACGTGGCTGATCATGACAATATCATGTAGCTCCATGTACAGTCACGTGATGATCATCACCCATCAGGTGACTGATCATGCACTGATCACGTGGCTATCATGCACTGATCACAGGATCATGCACTGATCACGTCTGCTCATCACACTGATCACGTGACTGCCATGCACTGATCACGTGGCTGATCATGCACTGTCACATTGATCATGCACTGATCACGTGGCTGATCATGCACTGATCCGTGACTGAGCATGGATGATCACATGACTATCATGTAGTGATCACGTGACTTAATGGCGCTGATCATGTGACTGATCATGCTGATCATGTTTGCTATCATACACTGATCACGTGCCTCTGGAGGCAATAAACAAAGAGCTGAGTAGGCACGATCAAACAGTCAGCAGGCAATAATCATGGAACACAGTGTGAGAATCATGCTGCTCAGCTGGCAATAATCAAGGCTGAGCAGGCAGGAATTACGGCACAGCTGGCAATTGTCAAGCAGATGACAGGCAGGAATCGTGCAGCTCAGCTGGCAATTGTCAAGCAGATGAGCAGACAGTAATCATCAAGCGGCCCAGATCGTGACTGAGCATGCACTGTTCACGTGGCTGATCACGTGATGATGCACATCTGCCGGATATCATGCACTGATCACGTGGCTGATCATACACTGATCACGTGTCTGATCATGCACTGATCGCGTGGCTGATCATACACTGCTCACGTGGCTGATCATGCACTGATCACGTGGCTATCATGCACTGATCACGTGGCTGATCATGCACTGTTCACGTGGCTGATCACACACCTGTCACGTGACATATCATGCACTGATCACATGGCACTCATGCACTGATCACGTGGCTGATCTGTCACTCACGCTCATGCACACATCACGTGGCTATCATGCACTGCTCATTGGCTGCGTCATGGAATGATCACGTAGCAACCATATACTGGTCACGTGACTGATCATGCAAAGATCACGTAAATGATCATGCACTGTTCGCGTGACTGATCATGTACTGATCATGACTGATCATGCACTGATCACGTGGCTATCATGCACTGCTCACGTGGCTGATCATGCAATGATCACGTAGCTGCCATGCACTGCGTACTGATCATGCACTGATCACGTAATTGATCATGCACTGATCCGTGGCTCATCATGCACTGATCGTGGCTGATCACCATGTATCACGTGACTGATCATGCACTGATCACAATGAATCACATGCTGATCACGTGCAGCTGTCATGCACTGATCACGTGGATATCATGCACTGATCACGTGGCTGATCATGCACGTATCACATGACTGATCATGCACTGATCGCGTGGCTATCATGCACTGATCATGGCTATCATGCACTGATCACGTGACATCATGCAATGATCACGTAGCTACCATGTACTGATCACGTGACTGATCATGCACTGATCACGTAATTGATCACTGATCATGTGGCTGATCATGCACTGATCACGTGGCTGATCATACTGATCACGTGACTGATGCACTGATCACGTGACTGATCATGCACTGATCACGTGGCTATCATGCACTGATCACTGTGGCTGACATGCACTGATCACGTGCCTGGTCATGCACTGATCACGTGGCTGATCATGCACTGATCACGTGACTGATCATGCTGATCGTGTGTCATGCACTGATCACGTGACTGATCATGCACTGATCACGTGACTGATCATGCACTGATCACGTGGCTATCATGCACTGATCACGTGGCTGATCATGCATGATCACGCAGCTACCATGTACTGGTCACATGACTGATCATGCACTGATCACGTGACTGATCATGCAGTGATCACGTGGCTATCATGCACTACTCACGTGGCTGATCATGCAATGATCATGTAGCTACCATGTACAGGTCACGTGAATGATCATGCACCCATCAGGTGACTGATCATGCACTGATCACGTGGCTATCATGCACTGATCACGAGACTGATCATGCACTGTTCGCGTCTATATCATGCACTGATCACATGACTGCCCATGCACTGATCACGTGGATGATCATACACTAATCTTGTGACAGATCATGCACTGATCACGTGGCTGATCATGCACTGATACCGTGACTGAGCATGGACTGATCACATGACTATCATGTAGTGATCACGTGACTTAATGGCGCTGATCATGTGACTGATCATGCGCTGATCATGTTTGCTATCATACACTGATCATGTGCCTCTGGAGGCAATAAACAAAGAGCTGAGTAGGCGCGAATCAAACAGTCAGCAGGCAATAATCATGGAACTCAGGTGTGAGGAATCATGCTGCTCAGCTGGCAATAATCAAGCAGCTGAGCAGGCAGGAATTACGCAGCACAGCTGGCAATTGTCAAGCAGATGACAGGCAGGAATCGTGCAGCTCAGCTGGCAATTGTCAAGCAGATGAGCAGACAGTAATCACGCAGCTCAGCAGGCCCAGATCGCGTGACTGAGCATGCACTGTTCACGTGGCTGATCACACACTGATCACGTGATGATCATGCACTGATCACGGATATCATGCACTGATCACGTGGCTGATCATACACTGTTCGCGTGTCTGACCATGCACTGATCACGTGGCTGATCATACACTGCTCACGTAACTGATCATGCACTGATCACGTGGCTATCATGCACTGATCACGTGGCTGAACATGCACTGTTCACGTGGCTGATCACACACCTGTCACGTGACATATCATGCACTGATCGCGTGGCACTCATGCACTGATCACGTGGCTGATCATACTCTGCTCACGTAACTCATGCACATCACGTGGCTATCATGCACTGCTCACGTTGTCATGGAATGATCACGTAGCTACCATATGCTGATCACGTGACTGATCATGCAAAGATCACGTAAATGATCATGCACTGTTCGCGTGACTGATCATGTACTGATCGCGTGACTGATCATGCACTGACCACGTGACTATCATGCACTGATCACGTGGCTGATCATGCAGCGATCACGTAGCAACCATGTACTGGTCACGTGACTGATCATGCACTGATCACGTAACTGATCATGCACTGATCACGTGGCTCATCATGCACTGATCACGTGGCTGATCACACTGATCACGTGACTGATCATGCACTGATCCTGTGGCTCTCATGCACTGATCACGTGGCTGTCATGCACTGATCACGTGGCTGATCATGCACTGATCACGTGGCTGATCACACACGTATCACGTGACTGATCATGCACTGATCACGTGGCTATCATGCACTGATCACGTGGCTGATCATGCACTGATCACGTGGCTGATCATGCACTGATCATGACTGATCATGCACTGATCACGTGACTGATCATGCACTGATCGCGTGGCTGATCATGCACTGATCACGTGGCTGGACATGCACTGATCACGTGCCTGATCATGCACTGATCACGTGGCTGATCATGCACTGGTCACGTGACTGATCATGCACTGATCACGGCTGATCATGCACTGATCACGTGGCTATCATGCACTACTCACGTGGCTGATCATGCAATGATCATGTAGCTACCATGTACAGGTCACGTGAATGATCATACACCGTCGTAGCTGATCGGCTATATGCACTGATCACGAGCTGATCATGCACTGATCACGTCTATATCATGCACTGATCACATGACTGCCCATGCACTGATCACGTGGATGATCATACACTAATCATGTGACAGATCATGCACTGATCACGTGGCTGATCATGCACTGATACCGTGACTGAGCATGGACTGATCACATGACTATCATGTAGTGATCACGTGACTTAATGGCGCTGATCATGTGACTGATCATGCGCTGATCATGTTTGCTATCATACACTGATCATGTGCCTCTGGAGGCAATAAACAAAGAGCTGAGTAGGCACGAATCAAACAGTCAGCAGGCAATAATCATGGAACTCAGCTGTGAGGAATCATGCTGCTCAGCTGGCAATAATCAAGCAGCTGAGCAGGCAGGAATTAGCAGCACAGCTGGCAATTGTCAAGCAGATGACAGGCAGAATGTGCAGCTCAGCTGGCAATTGTCAAGCAGATGAGCAGACAGTAATCACGCAGCTCAGCAGACCCAGATCACGTGACTGAGCATGCACTGTTCGTGGCTGATCATACACTGATCACGTGATTGATCATGCACTGATCGCTTGGATATCATGCACTGATCACGTGGCTGATCACACACTGTTCACGTGTCTGACCATGCACTGATCACGTGGCTGATCATACTGCTCACGTGACTGATCATGCACTGATCACGTGGCTATCATGCACTGATCACGTGGCTGAACATGCACTGTTCACGTGGCTGATCACACACCTGTCACGTGACATATCATGCACTGATCACGTGGCACTCATGCACTGATCACGTGGCTGATCATACTCTGCTCACGTGCTCATGCACACATCACGTGGCTATCATGCACTGCTCACGTGGCTCGTCATGGAATGATCACGTAGCAACCATATACTGAAGCGTGACTGATCATGCAAAGATCACGTAAATGATCATGCACTGTTCACGTGACCGATCATGTACTGATCACGTGGCTGATCATGCACTGATCACGTGGCTATCATGCACTGCTCACGTGGCTGATCATGCAATGATCACGTAACCATGTACTGGTCACGTGACTGATCATGCACTGATCACGTAATTGATCCTGCACTGATCACGTGGCTCATCATGCACTGATCACGTGGCTGATCACACATGTATCACGTGACTGATCATGCACTGATCACGTGGCTATCATGCACTGATCACGTGGCTGTCATGGACTGATCACGTGGATATCATGCACTGATCACGTGGCTGATCATACGTATCACGCGATGATCATGCACTGATCACGTGGCTATCATGCCCTGATCACGTGGCTGATCATGCACTGATCGCGTGGCTGATCAGGCAATGATCACGTGCTCCATGTACTGGTCACGTGACTGATCATGCACTGATCGCGTAATTGATCATGCACTGATCACGTGGCTGATCATGCACTGATCACGTGGCTGATCATGCACTGATCACGTAACTGATCATGCACTGATCACGTGACTGATCATGCACTGATCACGTGGCTATCATGCACTGATCACGTGGCTGATCATGCACTGATCACGTGCCTGATCATGCAGATCACGTGGCTGTCATGCACTGATCACGTGGCTGATCATGCACTGATCACGTGGCTGATCATGCACTGATCACGTGGCTATCATGCACTGCTCACGTGGCTGATCATGCATGATCACGCAGCTACCATGTACTGGTCATGACTGATCATGCACTGATCACGTGACTGATCATGCAGTGATCGCGTGGCTATCATGCACTACTCGTGGCTGATCATGCCATGATCATGTAGCTACCATGTACAGGTCACGTGACTGATCATACACCCATCACGTGACTGATCATGCGCTGATCACGTGGCTATCATGCACTGATCACGTGACTGATCATGCATTCACGTCTATATCATGCACTGATCCATGACTGCCATGCTGATCACGTGGCTGATCATACACTAATCACGTGACAGATCATGCACTGATCACGTGGCTGATCATGCACTGATCGTGACTGATCATGCACTGATCACGTGGCTATCATGCACTGATCACGTGACTGATCACTGATCACGTGTCTGATCATGCACTGATCCGTGGCTGATCATGCCTCACGTGACTGATCATGCACTGATCACGTGGCTATCATGCACTGATCACGTGGCTGATCATGCACTGATCACGTGGCTGATCATGCACTGTCACGTGACATATCATGCACTGATCAGCGCGACAGTACTCATGCACTGATCGCGTGGCTGATCATGCACTGCTCACGTAACTGATGCACGCATCACGTGGCTATTCTCCCGTGGCTGATCATGCACTGATCGTGTCAACTGCATATGCTGGTAGCATTGATCATGCGAATCACATGGTCATGCACTGATCACGTGACTGATCATGCACTGATCACGTGACTGATCATGCACTGATCCCGTGGCTATCATGCACTGATCACGTGGCTGATCATGCACGATCACGTAGCAACCATGTACTGGTCACGTGACTGATCATGCACTGATCACGTATTGATCATGCACTGATCACGTGGCTGATCATGCACTGATCACGTGACTGATCACACATGTATCACTTGACTGATCATGCACTGATCACGTGGCTATCATGCACTGATCACGTGGCTGATCATGCACTGATCACGTGGCTGATCATGCACTGATCACGTGGCTGATCACACACTATCACATGACTGATCATGCACTGATCACGTGGCTGATCGCATGATCATCGTGGCTATCATGCACTGATCACGTGGCTGATCATGCAATGCACGTAGCTACCATGTACTGGTCACGTGACTGATCATGCACTGATCACGTGCTGATCATGCACTGATCATGGCTGATCATGCACTGATCACGTGGCTGATCATGCACTGATCACGTGGCTGATCATGCACTGCTCACGTGACTGATCATGCACTGATCACGTGGCTACCATGCACTGGTCACGTGGCTGATCATGCACTGATCACGTGCCTGATCATGCACTGATCACGTGGCTGATCATGCACTGATCACGTGGCTGATCATGCACTGATCACGTGACTGATCATGCACTGATCACGTGGCTATCATGCACTGCTCACGTGGCTGATCATGCGATGATCACGCAGCTACCATGTACTGGTCACATGACTGATCATGCACTGATCACGTGACTGATCATGCACTGATCACGTGGCTATCATGCACTACTCACGTGGCTG
Organism: Bos javanicus; assembly: GCF_032452875.1. NCBI lineage: Eukaryota > Metazoa > Chordata > Mammalia > Artiodactyla > Bovidae > Bos > Bos javanicus. The sequence continues at coordinate 41,004 of NW_026894926.1, forward strand.
ATCATGCAATGATCATGTAGCTACCATGTGCAGGTCACGTGAATGATCATACACCCATCAGGTGACTGATCATGCACTGATCACGTGGCTATCATGCACTGATCACCAGACTGATCATGCACTGATCACGTCTATATCATGCACTGATCACGTGACTGCCCGTGCACTGATCACGTGGATGATCATACACTAATCATGTGACAGATCATGCACTGATCGCGTGGCTGATCATGCACTGATACCGTGACTGAGCATGGACTGATCACATGACTATCATGTAGTGATCACGTGACTTAATGGCGCTGATCATGTGACTGATCATGCGCTGATCATGTTTGCTATCATACACTGATCATGTGCCTCTGGAGGCAATAAACAAAGAGCTGAGTAGGCACGAATCAAACAGTCAGCAGGCAATAATCATGGAACTCAGGTGTGAGGAATCATGCTGCTCAGCTGGCAATAATCAAGCAGCTGAGCAGGCAGGAATTGCAGCACAGCTGGCAATTGTCAAGCAGATGACAGGCAGGAATCGTGCAGCTCAGCTGGCAATTGTCAAGCAGATGAGCAGACAGTAATCACGCAGCTCAGCAGGCCCTGATCACGTGACTGAGCATGCACTGTTCGCGTGGCTGATCATACACTGATCGCGTGATGATCATGCACTGATCACTTGGATATCACTGATCACGTGGCTGATCGCACTGTTCACGTGTCTGACCATGCACTGATCGCGTGGCTGATCATGCACTGCTCACGTAACTGATCATGCACTGATCACGTGGCTATCATGCACTGATCACGTGGCTGAACATGCACTGTTCACGTGGCTGATCACACACTGTCACGTGACATATCATGCACTGATCACGTGGCACTCATGCACTGATGACGTGGCTGATCATACTCTGCTCACGTACTCATGCACATCACGTGGCTATCATGCACTGCTCACGTGGCTCGTCATGGAATGATCCATGTCACCATATACTGCCCGTGACTGATCATGCACAGATCACGTAGATGATCATGCACTGTTCAAGTGACTGATCATGTACTGATCACGTGACTGATCATGCACTGACCACGTGGCTATCATGCTCTGCTCACGTGGCTGATCATGCGACGATCGTAGCAACCATGTACTGGTCACGTGACTGATCATGCACTGATCGCGTAATTGATCCTGCACTGATCACGTGGCTCATCATGCACTGATCACGTGGCTGATCACACGTATCACGTGACTGATCATGCACTGATCACGTGGCTCTCATGCACTGATCACGTGGCTGTCATGCACTGATCGCGTGGCTATCATGCACTGATCGTGGCTGATCACACGTATCACATGACTGATCATGCACTGATCGCGTGACTATCATGCACTGATCGCGTGGCTGATCATGCACTGATCACGTGGCTGATCATACACTGATCACGTAACTGATCATGCACTGATCACGTGACTGATCATGCACTGATCACGTGGCTATCATGCACTGATCACTTGGCTGGACATACACTGATCACGTGCCTGGTCATGCACTGATCACGTGGCTGATCATGCACTGATCACGTGACTGATCATGCACTGATCACGTGTCTGATCATGCACTGATCACGTAGCTATCATGCACTGCTCACGTGGCTGATCATGCCATGATCACGCAGCTACCATGTACTGGTCACATGACTGATCATGCACTGATCACGTGACTGATCATGCAGTGATCACGTGGCTATCATGAACTACTCACGTGGCTGATCATGCAATGATCGTAGCTACCATGTACAGGTCACGTGAATGATCATGCACCCATCAGGTGACTGATCATGCACTGATCGCGTGGCTATCATGCACTGATCACGTGACTGATCATGCACAGATCACGTCTATATCATGCACTGATCACATGACTGCCATGCACTGATCACGTGGATGATCATTCACTCATCATGTGACTGATCATGCACTGATCACGTGGCTGATCATGCACTGATACCGTGACTGAGCATGGACTGATCACATGACTATCATGTAGTGATCACGTGACTTAATGGCGCTGATCATGTGACTGATCATGCGCTGATCATGTTTGCTATCATACACTGATCATGTGCCTCTGGAGGCAATAAACAAAGAGCTGAGTAGGCACGAATCAAACAGTCAGCAGGCAATAATCATGGAACTCAGGTGTGAGGAATCATGCTGCTCAGCTGGCAATAATCAAGCTGAGCAGGCAGGAATTACGCAGCACAGCTGGCAATTGTCAAGCAGATGACAGGCAGGAATGTGCAGCTCAGCTGGCAATTGTCAAGCAGATGAGCAGACAGTAATCACGCAGCTCAGCAGGCCCAGATCAGGTGACTGAGCATGCACTGTTCACGTGGCTGATCATACACTGATCACGTGATGATCATGCACTAATCACTTGGATATCATGCACTGATCACGTGGCTGATCATACAGTGCTCAGGTAACTGACCATGCACTGATCACGTGGCTGATCATACACTGCTCACGTAACTGATCATGCACTGATCACGTGGCTATCATGCACTGATCACGTGGCTGAACATGCACTGTTCACGTGGCTGATCACACACCTGTCCGACATATCATGCACTGATCACGTGGCACTCATGCACTGATCACGTGGCTGATCATACTCTGCTCACGTAACTCATGCACACATCACGTGGCTATCATGCACTGCTCACGTGGCTCGTCATGGAATGATCGCGTAGCAACCATATACTGGTAACGTGACTGATCATGCACAGATCACGTAAATGATCATGCACTGTTCACGTGACTGATCATGTACTGATCACGTGACTGATCATGCACTGACGTGGCTATCATGCTCTGCTCATGGCTGATCATGCAACGATCACGTAGCAACCATGTACTGGTCACGTGACTGATCATGCACTGATCACGTAATTGATCCTGCACTGATCACGTGGCTCATCATGCACTGATCACGTGGCTGATCACACATGTATCACGTGACTGATCATGCACTGATCACGTGGCTCTCATGCACTGATCACGTGGCTGTCATGCACTGATCACGTGGATATCATGCACTGATCACGTGGCTGATCACACTGTATCACATGACTGATCATGCACTGATCACGTGGCTATCATGCACTGATCGCGTGACTATCATGCACTGATCGCGTGGCTGATCATGCACTGATCACGTGGCTATCATGCTGATCACGTGGCTGATCATGCACTGATCATGGTTATCATGCACTGATCATGTGGCTGATCATGCACTGATCGCGTGGCTGATCATGCACTGATCACATAACTGATCATGCACTGATCACGTGACTGATCATGCACTGATCACGTGGCTATCATGCACTGATCACTTGGCTGGTCATACTGATCGCGTGCCTGATCATGCACTGATCACGTGGCTGATCATGCACTGATCATCTGCGTGTCTGATCGCACTGATCATGCAATGACCGGTCATGCACTGATCACGTGACTGATGCACTGATCACGTGGCTATCATGCACTGCTCACGTGGCTGATCATGCAATGATCATCGCAGCTACCATGTACTGGTCACATGACTGATCATGCACTGATCGCGTGACTGATCATGCAGTGATCACGTGGCTATCATGAACTACTCACGTGGCTGATCATGCAATGATCACGTACTACCATATTGCAGTCACGTGATGATCATACACCATCAGGTGACTGATCATGCACTGATCGCGTGGCTATCATGCACTGATCACGAGACTGATCATGCACTGTTCACGTCTATATCATGCACTGATCACATGACTGCCATGCACTGATCACGTGGATGATCATACACTAATCACGTGACAGATCATGCACTGATCGCGTGGCTGATCATGCACTGATACCGTGACTGAGCATGGACTGATCACATGACTATCATGTAGTGATCACGTGACTTAATGGCGCTGATCATGTGACTGATCATGCGCTGATCATGTTTGCTATCATACACTGATCATGTGCCTCTGGAGGCAATAAACAAAGAGCTGAGTAGGCACGAATCAAACAGTCAGCAGGCAATAATCATGGAACTCAGGTGTGAGGAATCATGCTGCTCAGCTGGCAATAATCAAGCAGCTGAGCAGGCAGGAATTACAGCACAGCTGGCAATTGTCAAGCAGATGACAGGCAGGAATCGTGCAGCTCAGCTGGCAATTGTCAAGCAGATGAGCGACAGTAATACGCAGCTCAGCAGGCAGATCACGTGACTGAGCATGCACTGTTCGCGTGGCTGATCATACACTGATCACGTGATGATCATGTACTGATCACTTGGATATCATGCACTGATCACGTGGCTGATCATACACTGTTCACGTGTACCATGCACTGATCACGTGGCTGATCATACACTGCTCACGTAACTGATCATGCACTGATCACGTGACTATCATGCACTGATCACGTGGCTGAACATGCACTGTTCGCGTGGCTGATCACACACCTGTCACGTGACATATCATGCACTGATCACGTGGCACTCATGCACTGATCATGGCTGATCATACTCTGCTCACGTAACTCATGCACATCCGTGGCTATCATGCACTGCTCGCGTGGCTCGTCATGGAATGATCGTAGCAACCATATACAGTGATCGTGACTGATCATGCACAGATCACGTAAATGATCATGCACTGTTCACGTGACTGATCATGTACTGATCACGTGACTGATCATGCACTGATCACGTGGCTATCATGCTCTGCTCACGTGGCTGATCATGCATGCGATCACGTAGCAACCATGTACTGGTCACGTGACTGATCATGCACTGATCACGTAACTGATCATGCACTGATCACGTGGCTCATCATGCACTGATCACGTGGCTGATCACATGTATCACGTCTGATCATGCTGATCCGTGCTCTCATGCACTGATCACGTGGCTGTCATGCACTGATCGCGTGGATATCATGCACTGATCATGTGGCTGATCACACGTATCACATGACTGATCATGCACTGATCACGTGGCTATCATGCACTGATCGCGTGGCTATCATGCACTGATCATGTGGCTGATCAGGCAATGATCACGTGCTACTGTCATGCTGGTACGTGACTGATCATGCACTGATACGTAATTGATCATGCACTGATCATGTGGCTGATCATGCACTGATCACGTGGCTGATCATGCACTGATCACTGCTGATCATGCACTGATCACGTTGATCATGCACTGATCACGTGGCTGATCATGCACTGATCACGTGGCTGGACATACACTGATCACGTGCCTGGTCATGCACTGATCACGTGGCTGATCATGCACTGATCACGTGACTGATCATGCACTGATCTCGTGTCTGATCATGCACTGATCGCGTGGCTATCATGCACTGCTCACGTGGCTGATCATGCCATGATCACGCGGCTACCATGTACTGGTCACATGACTGATCATGCACTGATCACGTGACTGATCATGCAGTGATCACGTGGCTATCATGAACTACTCACGTGGCTGATCATGCAATGATCATGTAGCTACCATGTACAGGTCACGTGAATGATCATACACCCATCAGGTGACTGATCATGCACTGATCACGTGGCTATCATGCTGATCACGAGACTGATCATGCACTGTTCACGTCTATATCATGCACTGATCACATGACTGCCGTGCACTGATCACGTGGATGATCATGCACTAATCTTGTGACAGATCATGCACTGATCACGTGGCTGATCATGCACTGATACGTGACTGAGCATGGACTGATCACATGACTATCATGTAGTGATCACGTGACTTAATGGCGCTGATCATGTGACTGATCATGCGCTGATCATGTTTGCTATCATACACTGATCATGTGCCTCTGGAGGCAATAAACAAAGAGCTGAGTAGGCACGAATCAAACAGTCAGCAGGCAATAATCATGGAACTCAGGTGTGAGGAATCATGCTGCTCAGCTGGCAATAATCAAGCAGCTGAGCAGGCAGGAATTACGCCACAGCTGGCAATGTCAAGCAGATGACAGGCAGGAATCGTGCAGCTCAGCTGCATTGTCAAGCAGATGAGCAGACAGTAATCACGCAGCTCAGCAGGCCCAGATCACGTGACTGAGCATGCACTGTTCACGTGGCTGATCATACACTGATCACGTGATGATCATGCACTGATCACGTGGATATCATGCACTGATCACGTGGCTGATCATGCACTGCTCACGTGTGATCATGCACTGATCACGTGGCTATCATGCACTGATCGTGGCTGATCATGCACTGTTCACGTGGCTGATCACACACCTGTCGCGTGACATATCATGCACTGATCCACGTGGCACTCATGCACTGATCACGTGGCTGATCATACACTGCTCACGTAACTCATGCACATCACGTGGCTATCATGCACTGCTCACGTGGCTCGTCATGGAATGATCGCGTAGCAACCATATACTGGTCACGTGACTGATCATGCACTGATCACGTAAATGATCATGCACTGTTCACGTGACTGATCATGTACTGATCACGTGCTGATCATGCACTGACCGCGTGGCTATCATGCTCTGCTCACGTGGCTGATCATGCAGCGATCACGTAGCAACCATGTACTGGTCACGTGACTGATCATGCACTGATCACGTAATTGATCCTGCACTGATCACGTGGCTCATCATGCACTGATCGCGTGGCTGATCATGCACTGATCACGTGACTGATCATGCACTGATCCCGTGGCTCTCATTGATCACGTGGCTGTCATGCACTGATCACGTGGATATCATGCACTGATCATGGCTGATCACACACGTATCACATGACTGATCATGCACTGATCACGTGGCTATCGCACTGATCACGTGGCTATCATGCACTGATCACGTGGCTGATCATGCACTGATCACGCAGCACATCATGCACTGATCACGTGGCTGATCATGCACTGATCACGTGGCTATCATGCACTGATCACGTGCTGATCATACTGATCCGCGTCTGATCATGCACTGATCACGTGGCTATCATGCACTGATCACGTGGCTGATCAGGCAATGATCACGTGGCTACCATGTACTGGTCACGGCTGATCATGCACTGATCACGTAACTGATCATGCACTGATCATGTGGCTGATCATGCACTGATCGCGTGGCTGATCATGCACTGATCACATAACTGATCATGCACTGATCACGTGACTGATCATGCACTGATCACGTGGCTATCATGCACTGATCACTTGGCTGGACATACACTGATCACGTGCCTGGTCATGCTGATCACATGACTGTCATGCACTGATCACGTGGCTGATCATGCACTGATCACGTGACTGATCATGCACTGATCACGTGTCTGATCATGCACTGATCACGTGGCTATCATGCACTGCTCACGTGGCTGATCATGCCATGATCACGCAGCTACGCACTGGTCACATGACTGATCATGCACTGATCACGTGACTGATCATGCAGTGATCACGTGGCTATCATGAACTACTCACGTGGCTGATCATGCAATGATCATGTGGCTACCATGTACAGGTCACGTGAATGATCATACACCCATCAGGTGACTGATCATGCACTGATCACGTGGCTATCATGCACTGATCACGAGACTGATCATGCACATTCACGTCTATATCATGCACTGATCACATGACTGCCATGCACTGATCACGTGGATGATCATACACTAATCTTGTGACAGATCATGCACTGATCACGTGGCTGATCATGCACTGATACCGTGACTGAGCATGGACTGATCACATGACTATCATGTAGTGATCACGTGACTTAATGGCGCTGATCATGTGACTGATCATGCGCTGATCATGTTTGCTATCATACACTGATCATGTGCCTCTGGAGGCAATAAACAAAGAGCTGAGTAGGCACGAATCAAACAGTCAGCAGGCAATAATCATGGAACTCAGGTGTGAGGAATCATGCTGCTCAGCTGGCAATAATCAAGCAGCTGAACAGGCAGGAATTACGCAGCACAGCTGGCAATTGTCAAGCAGATGACAGGCAGGAATCGTGCAGCTCAGCTGGCAATTGTCAAGCAGATGAGCAGACAGTAATCACGCAGCTCAGCAGGCAGATCACGTGACTGAGCATGCACTGTTCACGTGGCTGATCATACACTGATCACGTGGTGATCATGCACTGATCACTTGGATATCATGCACTGATCACGTGGCTGATCACACACTGTTCACGTGTCTGACCATGCACTGATCACGTGGCTGATCATACACCTCACGTAACTGATCATGCACTGATCACGTGGCTATCATGCACTGATCACGTGGCTGAACATGCACTGTTCACGTGGCTGATCACACACCTGTCACGTGACATATCATGCACTGATCACGTGGCACTCATGCACTGATCACGTGGCTGATCATACTCTGCTCACGTAACTCATGCACATCACGTGGCTATCATGCACTGCTCACGTGGCTCGTCATGGAATGATCACGTAGCAACCATATACTGGTAACGTGACTGATCATGCAAAGATCACGTAAATGATCATACACTGTTCACGTGACTGATCATGTACTGATCACGTGACTGATCATGCACTGACTACGTGGCTATCATGCTCTGCTCACGTGGCTGATCATGCAACGATCACGTGGCTACCATGTACTGGTCACGTGACTGATCATGCACTGATCACGTAATTGATCCTGCACTGATCGCGTGGCTCATCATGCACTGATCACGTGGCTGATCACACTGTATCACGTGACTGATCATGCACTGATCCCGTGGCTCTCATGCACTGATCACGTGGCTATCATGCACTGATCGCGTGGATATCATGCACTGATCATGTGGCTGATCTGCGTATCACATGACTGATCATGCACTGATCACGTGGCTATCATGCACTGATCACGTGGCTATCATGCACTGATCACTGATGATCAGGCAATGATCACGTATACCATGTACTGGTCGTGACTGATCATGCACTGATCACGTAACTGATCATGCACTGATCATGTGGCTGATCATGCACTGATCACGTGGCTGATCATGCACTGATCACGTAACTGTCATGCACTGATCACGTGACTGATCATGCACTGATCGTGGCTATCATGCACTGATCACTTGGCTGACATGCTGATCACGTGCCTGGTCTGCACTGATCACGTGACTGATCATGCACTGATCACGTGCTGATCATACACTGATCTCGTGTCTGATCATGCACTGATCACGTGGCTATCATGCACTGCTCACGTGGCTGATCGGCGCATGCCGATGCACTATCATGTACTGGTCACATGACTGATCATGCTGATCATGGCTGATCATGCAGTGATCACGTGGCTATCATGCACTGATCACGTGGCTGATCATGCACTGATCACGAGACTGATCATGCACTGATTCACGTTATATCATGCACTGATCACATGACTGCCCGTGCACTGATCACGTGGATGATCATCCACTAATCTTGTGACAGATCATGCACTGATCACGTGGCTGATCATGCACTGATACCGTGACTGAGCATGGACTGATCACATGACTATCGTGTAGTGATCACGTGACTTAATGGCGCTGATCATGTGACTGATCATGCGCTGATCATGTTTGCTATCATACACTGATCATGTGCCTCTGGAGGCAATAAACAAAGAGCTGAGTAGGCACGAATCAAACAGTCAGCAGGCAATAATCATGGAACACAGTGTGAGGAATCATGCTGCTCAGCTGGCAATAATCAAGCAGCTGAACAGGCAGGAATTACGCAGCACAGCTGGCAATTGTCAAGCAGATGACAGGCAGGAATCGTGCAGCTCAGCTGGCAATTGTCAAGCAGATGAGCAGACAGTAATCACGCAGCTCAGCAGGCCCAGATCACGTGACTGAGCATGCACTGTTCACGTGGCTGATCATCACTGATCACGTGATGATCATGCACTGATCACTTGGATATCATGCACTGATCGCGTGGCTGATCATACACTGTTCACGTGTCTGACCATGCACTGATCACGTGGCTGATCATACACTGCTCGCGTAACTGATCATGCACTGATCACGTGGCTATCATGCACTGATCACGTGGCTGAACATGCACTGTTCACGTGGCTGATCACACACCTGTCACGTGACATATCATGCACTGATCACGTGGCACTCATGCACTGATCACGTGGCTGATCATACTCTGCTCACGTAACTCATGCACACATCACGTGGCTATCATGCACTGCTCACGTGGCTCGTCATGGAATGATCACGTAGCAACCATATACTGGTAACGTGACTGATCATGCAAAGATCACGTAAATGATCATGCACTGTTCACGTGACTGATCATGTACTGATCACGTGACTGATCATGCACTGACCACGTGGCTATCATGCTCTGCTCACGTGGCTGATCATGCTGATCACGTAGCCCATGCTGGTCACGTGACTGATCATGCACTGATCACGTAATTGATCCTGCACTGATCACGTGGCTCATCATGCACTGATCACGTGGCTGATCACACATGTATCACGTGACTGATCATGCACTGATCCCGTGGCTCATGCACTGATCACGTGGCTGTCATGCACTGATCACGTGGATATCATGCACTGATCATGTGGCTGATCACACACGTATCACATGACTGATCATGCACTGATCACGTAGCTATCATGCACTGATCACGTGGCTATCATGCACTGATCACGTGGCTGATCAGGCAATGATCGCGTAGCTACCATGTACTGGTCACGTAACTGATCATGCACTGATCGCGTAATTGATCATGCACTGATCATGTGGCTGATCATGCACTGATCACGTGGCTGATCATACACTGATCACATAACTGATCATGCACTGATCACGTGACTGATCATGCACTGATCACGTGGCTATCATGCACTGATCACTTGGCTGGATATACACTGATCACGTGACTGATCATGCACTGATCACGTGGCTGATCATGCACTGATCCGACGTTGATCATGGTCATCATCTGATCATGCACTGATCACGGCTATCATGCTGCTCACGTGGCTGATCATGCCATGATCACGCAGCTACCATGTACTGGTCACATGACTGATCATGCACTGATCACGTGACTGATCATGCAGTGATCACGTGGCTATCATGAACTACTCACGTGGCTGATCATGCAATGATCATGTAGCTACCATATGCAGGTACGTGAATGATCATACATCAGGTGACTGATCATGCACTGATCACGTGGCTATCATGCACTGATCACTGAGACTGATCATGCACTGTTCACGTCTATATCATGCACTGATCACATGACTGCCCATGCACTGATCACGTGGATGATCATACACTAATCTTGTGACAGATCATGCTGATCACGTGGCTGATCATGCACTGCCGTGACTGAGCATGGACTGATCACATGACTATCATAGTGATCACGTGACTTAATGGCGCTGATCGTGTGACTGATCATGCGCTGATCATGTTTGCTATCATACACTGATCATGTGCCTCTGGAGCAATAAACAAAGAGCTGAGTAGGCACGAATCAAACAGTCAGCAGGCAATAATCATGGAACACAGGTGTGAGGAATCATGCTGCTCAGCTGGCAATAATCAAGCAGCTGAGCAGGCAGGAATTACGCAGCACAGCTGGCAATTGTCAAGCAGATGACAGGCAGGAATCGTGCAGCTCAGCTGGCAATTGTCAAGCAGATGAGCAGACAGTAATCACGCAGCTCAGCAGGCCCAGATCACGTGACTGAGCATGCACTGATCACGTGGCTGATCATGCACTGATCAGTGATCATGTACTGATCACTTGGATATCATGCGATCATGGCTGATGCACACTGTTCATCTGACCATGCACTGATCCTGATCATACTGCTCACGTAACTGATCATGCACTGATCACGTGGCTATCATGCACTGATCACGTGGCTGAACATACTGTACGTGGCTGATCACACCTGTCACGTGACATATCATGCACTGATCACGTGGTACTCATGCACTGATCCGTGGCTGATCATACTCTGCTCACATGCTCATGCACACATCACGTGGCTATCATGCACTGCTCCGTGCTCATCGCCAGATGATCATGCTTCACCATATACATCACGTGACTGATCATGCAAAGATCACATGAATGATCATGCACTGTTCACGTGACTGATCATGTACTGATCACGTGACTGATCATGCACTGACCACGTGGCTATCATGCACTATCCGTGGCTGATCATGCACTGATCACGTGGCAACCATGTACTGGTCACGTGACTGATCATGCACTGATCACGTAATTGATCCTGCACTGATCACGTGGCTCATCATGCACTGATCACGTGGCTGATCACACATGATCACGTGACTGATCATGCACTGATCACGTGTTCATCACTGATCACGTGGCTGTCATGCTGATCACGTGGATATCATGCACTGATCATGTGGCTGATCACCTACGTGTCACATGACTGATCATGCACTGATCCGCGTGGCTATCATGCACTGATCACGTGGCTATCATGCACTGATCCGTGTAGTCAGACAAGCGTGATCACGTAGCTACCATGTACTGGTCACGTGACTGATCATGCACTGATCACGTATTGATCATGCACTGATCATGTGGCTGATCATGCGATCACGTGGCTGATCATACACTGATCACGTACTGATCACGCACTGATCGCGTGACTGATCATGCACTGATCCGTGGCTATCATGCACTGATCACTTGGCTGAACGCACTGATCCGCGTGCCTGATCACACTGATGCGTGGCTATCATGCACTGATCACGTGACTGATCATGCACTGATCACGTGTCTGATCATGCTGATCACATTGGCTATCATGCACTGCTCACGTGGCTGATCATGCACCGATGCGTACATATTGCCTGATGCGTGCTGATCGCTGATCACGTGACTGATCATGCACTGATCACGTGGCTATCATGAACTACTCACGTGTGATCATGCAC
>NW_026894927.1:0-53873 GCF_032452875.1 Bos javanicus
GTGAATGATCATACACCCATCAGGTGACTGATCATGCACTGATCACGTGGCTATCATGCACTGATCCGTGAGACTGATCATACACTATTCACGTCCTCATCATGCTGATCACATGACTACCATGCACTGATCACGTGGATGATCATTGCTAATCTTGTGACAGATCATGTGCACTGATCACGTGGCTGATCATGCACTGATACCGTGACTGAGCATGGACTGATCACATGACTATCATGTAGTGATCACGTGACTTATCAGCACTGATCATGTGACTGATCATGCGCTGATCATGTGGCTATCATACACTGATCATGTGCCTCTGGAGGCAATAAACAAAGAGCTGAGTAGGCACGAATCAAACAGTCAGCAGGCAATAATCATGGAACTCAGGTGTGAGGAATCATGCTGCTCAGCTGGCAATAATCAAGCAGCTGATCAGGCAGGAATTACGCAGCACAGCTGGCAATTGTCAAGCAGATGACAGGCAGGAATCATGCAGCTCAGCTGGCAACACGTCAAGCAGATGAGCAGACAGTAATCACACAGCTCATCAGCCCTGATCACGTGACTGATCATGCACTGATCACGTGGCTGATCATACACTGATCACGTGATGATCATGCACTGATCACGTGGCTATCATGCACTGATCACGTGGCTGATCATGCACTGTTCACGTACTGCCATGCACTGATCACGTGGCTGATCATACACTGCTCACGTAACTGATCATGCACTGATCACGTGGCTATCATGCACTGATCACGTGGCTGAACATGCACTGTTCACGTGGCTGATCACACACCTGTCACGTGACATATCATGCACTGATCACGTGGCACTCATGCACTGATCACGTGGCTGATCATACTCTGCTCGCGTCAACTCATGCACACATCTGCGTGGCTATCATGCACTGCTCACGTGGCTGTCATGGAATGATCCGCGGCTAACCATATACTGGTAACGTGACTGATCATGCAAAGATCACGGCAATGATCATGCACTGTTCACGTGACTGATCATGTACTGATCACGTGACTGATCATGCACTGATCACGTGGCTATCATGCTCTGCTCACGTGGCTGATCATGCAACGATCACGTAGCAACCATGTACTGATCATGGCTGATCATGCACTGATCACGTAATTGATCATGCACTGATCACGTGGCTGATCATGCACTGATCACGTGGCTGATCATGCATGATCACGTGACTGATCATGCACTGATCACGTGGCTATCATGCACTGATCACGTGGCTGATCATGCACTGATCACGTGGCTATCATGCACTGATCACGTGGCTGATCATGCACTGATCACGTGACTGATCATGCACTGATCACGTGGCTATCATGCACTGATCACGTGGCTGATCATGCACTGATCACGTGGCTGATCATGCACTGATCACGTGGCTATCATGTACTGATCACGTGACTGATCATGCACTGATCACGTGACTGATCATGCACTGATCATGTCATCATGCACTGATCACATGGCTCATCACACATATGATCACGTGACTGATCATGCACTGATCACGTGGCTATCATGCACTGATCACGAGACTGATCATGCACTGATCACGTCTATATCATGCACTGATCACATGACTGATCATGCACTGATCACGTGGATGATCATACTAATCTTGTGACAGATCATGCACTGATCACGTGGCTGATCATGCACTGATACCGTGACTGAGCATGGACTGATCATGACTATCATGTAGTGATCACGTGACTTAATGGCGCTGATCATGTGACTGATCATGCGCTGATCATGTTTGCTATCATACACTGATCATGTGCCTCTGGAGGCAATAAACAAAGAGCTGAGTAGGCACGAATCAAACAGTCAGCAGGCAATAATCATGGAACTCATGTGAGAATCATGCTGCTCAGCTGGCAATAATCAAGCAGCTGAGCAGGCAGGAATTACGCAGCACAGCTGGCAATTGTCAAGCAGATGACAGGCAGGAATCGTGCAGCTCAGCTGGCAATTGTCAAGCAGATGAGCAGACAGTAATCACGCAGCTCAGCAGGCCCAGATCACGTGACTGAGCATGCACTGTTCACGTGGCTGATCATACACTGATCACGTGGCTATCACTGATCATGTGGCTGATCATGCACTGATCACGTAGCTGTACTGATCACGTGGCTGATCATGCACTGATCACGTAATTGATCATGCACTGATCACGTGGCTATCATGCACTGATCACGTGGCTGATCACACACTGATCACGTGACTGATCATGCACTGATCACGTGGCTATCATGCACTGATCACGTGATGCTGTCATGCACTGATCACGTGGCTGATCATGCAATGATCACGTGGCTACCATGTACTGGTCACGTGACTGATCATGCACTGATCACGTAATTGATCATGCACTGATCACGTGGCTGATCATGCACTGATCACGTGGCTGATCATGCACTGATCACGTGGCTGATCATGCACTGATCACGTGACTGATCATGCACTGATCACGTGGCTATCATGCACTGATCACGTGGCTGATCATGCACTGATCACGTGCCTGATCATGCACTGATCACGTGGCTGATCATGCACTGATCACGTGACTGATCATGCACTGATCACGTGTCTGATCATGCACTGATCACGTGGCTATCATGCACTGATCACGTGGCTGATCATGCATGATCACGCAGCTACCATGTACTGGTCACATGACTGATCATGCACTGATCACGTGACTGATCATGCAGTGATCACGTGGCTATCATGAACTACTCACGTGGCTGATCATGCAATGATCATGTAGCTACCATGTACAGGTCACGTGAATGATCATACACCCATCAGGTGACTGATCATGCACTGATCACGTGGCTATCATGCACTGATCACGAGACTGATCATGCACTGTTCACGTCTATATCATGCACTGATCACATGACTGCCCATGCACTGATCACTTGGATGATCATACACTAATCTTGTGACAGATCATGCACTGATCACGTGGCTGATCATGCACTGATACCGTGACTGAGCATGGACTGATCACATGACTATCATGTAGTGATCACGTGACTTAATGGCGCTGATCATGTGACTGATCATGCGCTGATCATGTTTGCTATCATACACTGATCATGTGCCTCTGGAGGCAATAAACAAAGAGCTGAGTAGGCACGAATCAAACAGTCAGCAGGCAATAATCATGGAACTCAGGTGTGAGGAATCATGCTGCTCAGCTAGCAATAATCAAGCAGCTGAGCAGGCAGGAATTACGCAGCACAGCTGGCAATTGTCAAGCAGATGACAGGCAGGAATCGTGCAGCTCAGCTGGCAATTGTCAAGCAGATGAGCAGACAGTAATCACGCAGCTCAGCAGGCCCAGATCACGTGACTGAGCATGCACTGTTCACGTGGCTGATCATACACTGATCACGTGATGATCATGCACTGATCACTTGGATATCATGCACTGATCACGTGGCTGATCATACACTGTTCACGTGTCTGACCATGCACTGATCACGTGGCTGATCATACACTGCTCACGTAACTGATCATGCACTGATCACGTGGCTATCATGCACTGATCACGTGGCTGAACATGCTGTTCACGTGGCTGATCACACACCTGTCACGTGACATATGCTGATCACGTGGCACTCATGCACTGATCACGTGGCTGATCATACTCTGCTCACGTAACTCATGCACACATCACGTGGCTATCATGCACTGCTCACGTGGCTCGTCATGGAATGATCACATGTAACCATATACTGGTAACGTGACTGATCATGCAAAGATCACGTAAATGATCATGCACTGTTCACGTGACTGATCATGTACTGATCACGTGACTGATCATGCACTGACCACGTGGCTATCATGCTCTGCTCACGTGGCTGATCATGCAACGATCACGTAGCAACCATGTACTGGTCACGTGACTGATCATGCACTGATCACGTAATTGATCCTGCACTGATCACGTGGCTCATCATACTGATCACGTGGCTGATCACATATCACGTGACTGATCATGCACTGATCACGTGGCTCTCATGCACTGATCACGTGGCTGTCATGCACTGATCACGTGGATATCATGCACTGATCACGTGGCTGATCACACACGTATCACATGACTGATCATGCACTGATCACGTGGCTATCATGCACTGATCACGTGGCTATCATGCACTGATCACGTGGCTGATCATGCAATGATCACGTAGCTACCATGTACTGGTCAGTGACTGATCATACTGATCACGTGATTGATCATGCACTGATCATGTGGCTGATCATGCACTGATCACGTGGCTGATCATGCACTGATCACGTGACTGATCATGCACTGATCACGTGGCTGATCATGCACTGATCACGTGGCTGATCATGCACTGATCACGTGGCTGATCATGATCACGTGGCTACCGCCTGCTGGTCAGTGCACTGATCATGCTGATCACGTAATTGATGTGCTGATCACTCGTGGCTGATCATGCACTGATCGTGGCTGATCATGCTGATCACGTGACTGATCATGCACTGATCCATGACGATCATGCACTGATCACGTGGCTATCGCCATGATCACTGTGGCTGACCTGCATCATGTGCTGATCATGCACAGTCACGTGGCTGATCATGCACTGATCACGTGACTGATCATGCTGATCATGGCTGTCATGCACTGATCACGTGGCTGATCATGCATGATCACTACCATGTGCAGATCATGACTGATCATGCACTGATCTGTGACTGATCATGCACTGATCACGTGGCTATCGCACTACTCACGTGGCTGATCATGCTGATCATGTATCTGTACACAGGTCACAGATGATCATGCACTGATCACGTGACTGATCATGCACTGATCACGTGGCTATCATGCACTGATCACGTGACTGATCATGCACTGATCACGTGATATCATGCACTGATCACGTGACTTGCATGCACTGATCACGTGGCTGATCATGCACTGATCACGTGACTGATCATGCACTGATCACGTGGCTGATCATACACTATCACGTGACTGATCATGCACTGATCACGTGGCTATCATGCACTGATCACGTGGCTATCATGCACTGATCACGTGGCTGATCAGGCAATGATCACGTAGCTACCATATGCGGTCACGTGACTGATCATGCACTGATCACGTAAATTGATCATGCACTGATCACGTGGCTGATCATGCACTGATCACGTAACTGATCATGCACTGATCACGTGACTGGTCATGCAGTGATCACGTGGCTATCATGCACTGATCACTTGGCTGGACATACACTGATCACGTCCTGGTCATGCACTGATCATGGCTGATCATGCACTGATCACGTGACTGATCATGCACTGATCTCGTGTGCTGATCATGCACTGATCACGTGGCTATCATGCACTGCTCACGTGGCTGATCATGCCATGATCACGTGCTACCATGTACTGGTACATGACTGATCATGCACTGATCACGTGACTGATCATGCAGTGATCACGTGGCTATCATGAACTACTCACGTGGCTGATCATGCAATGATCATGTAGCTACCATGTACAGGTCACGTGAATGATCATACACCCATCAGGTGACTGATCATGCACTGATCACGTGGCTATCATGCACTGATCACGAGACTGATCATGCACTGATCACGTCTATATCATGCACTGATCACATGACTGCCCGTGCACTGATCACGTGGATGATCATACACTAATCTTGTGACAGATCATGCACTGATCACGTGGCTGATCATGCACTGATACCGTGACTGAGCATGGACTGATCACATGACTATCATGTAGTGATCACGTGACTTAATGGCTGATCATGTGACTGATCATGCGCTGATCATGTTTGCTATCATACACTGATCATGTGCCTCTGGAGGCAATAAACAAAGAGCTGAGTAGGCACGAATCAAACAGTCAGCAGGCAATAATCATGGAACACAGGTGTGAGGAATCATGCTGCTCAGCTGGCAATAATCAAGCAGCTGAGCAGGCAGGAATTAGCAGCACAGCTGGCAATTGTCAAGCAGATGACAGGCAGGAATGGTGCAGCTCAGCTGGCAATGTCAAGCAGATGAGCAGACAGTAATCACGCAGCTCAGCAGGCCCAGATCACGTGACTGAGCATGCACTGTTCACGTGGCTGATCATACACTGATCACGTGATGATCATGCACTGATCACTTGGATATCATGCACTGATCACGTGGCTGATCATACACTGTTCACGTGTCTGACCATGCACTGATCACGTGGCTGATCATACACTGCTCACGTAACTGATCATGCACTGATCACGTGGCTATCATGCACTGATCACGTGGCTGAACATGCACTGTTCACGTGGCTGATCACACTGTCACGTGACATATCATGCACTGATCACGTGGCACTCATGCACTGATCACGTGGCTGATCATGCTCTGCTCACGTAACTCATGCACACATCACGTGGCTATCATGCACTGCTCACGTGGCTGATCATGCAATGATCATGTAGCAATCATGTACTGGTAACGTGGCTGATCATGCAAGATCACGTAAATGATCATGCACTGTTCGCGTGACTGATCATGTACTGATCACATGGCTGATCATGCACTGACCACGTGGCTATCATACACTGATCACGTGGCTGATCATGCACTGATCACGTGCAACCATGTACTGGTCACGTGACTGATCATGCACTGATCACGTGACTGATCCTGCACTGATCACGTGGCTCATCATGCACTGATCACGTTGCTGATCACACATGTATCACGTGACTGATCATGCACTGATCACGTGGCTATCATGCACTAATCACGTGGCTATCATGCACTGATCACGTGGCTATCATGCACTGATCACGTGACTGATGCACACGTATCACGTGACTGATCATGCACTGATCAAGTGGCTATCATGCACTGATCACGTGGCTATCATGCACTGATCACGTGGCTGATCAGGCACTGATCACGTAGATATCATGTGCTGATCACGTGACTGATCATGCACTGATCACGTAATTGATCATGCACTGATCACGTGGCTCATCATGCACTGATCACGTGGCTGATCACACACTTATCACGCGGCACATCATGCACTGATCACGTGGCTGATCATGCACTGATCACGTGGCTATCATGCACTGATCATGCTGGCTGATCAGGCTGATCAATCCGTAGCTACCATGTACTGGTCACGTGACTGATCATGCACTGATCACGTAATTGATCGCACTGATCATGTGGCTGATCATGCACTGATCAGTGGCTGATCATGCTGATCACATGGCTGATCATGCACTGATCACGTGACTGATCATGCACTGATCACGTGGCTATCATGCACTGATCACTTGGCTGACATACACTGATCACGTGCCTGGTCATGCACTGATCACGTGGCTGATCATGCTGACCGTGACTGATCCTGCTGATCTGTGTCTGATCATGCACTGATCACGTGTATCATGCACTGCTCACGTGGCTGATCATGCATGATCATGCAGCTACATACTGGTCACGGCTGATCATGCACTGATCACGTGACTGATCATGCAGTGATCACGTGGCTATCATAAACTACTCCCGTGGCTGATCATGCAATGATCATGTAGCTACCATGTACAGGTCACGTGAATGATCATACACATCAGGTGACTGATCATGCACTGATCGCGTGGCTATCATGTACTGATCACGAGACTGATCATGCACTGTTCACGTCTATATCGTGCACTGATCACATGACTGCCCGTGCTGATCACGTGGATGATCATACACTAATCTTGTGACAGATCATGCACTGATCACGTGGCTGATCATGCACTGATACCGTGGCTGAGCATGGACTGATCACATGACTATCATGTAGTGATCACGTGACTTAATGGCGCTGATCATGTGACTGATCATGCGCTGATCATGTTTGCTATCATACACTGATCATGTGCCTCTGGAGGCAATAAACAAAGAGCTGAGTAGGCACGAATCAAACAGTCAGCAGGCAATAATCATGGAACACAGGTGTGAGGAATCATGCTGCTCAGCTGGCAATAATCAAACAGCTGAGCAGGCAGGAATTCGCAGCACAGCTGGCAATTATCAAGCAGATGACAGGCAGGAATCGTGCAGCTCAGCTGGTTGTCAAGCAGATGAGCAGACAGTAATCACGCAGCTCAGCAGGCCCAGATCACGTGACTGAGCATGCACTGTTCACGTGGCTGATCATACACTGATCACGTGATGATCATGCACTGATCACTTGGATATCATGCACTGATCACGTGGCTGATCATACACTGTTCACGTGTCTGACCATGCACTGATCACGTGGCTGATCATACACTGCTCGCGTAACTGATCATGCACTGATCACGTGGCTATCATGCACTGATCACGTGGCTGAACCTGCACTGTTCACGTGGCTGATCACACTGTCCCGTGACATATCATGCACTGATCATGGCATCATGCACTGATCACGTGGCTGATCATACTCTGCTCACGTAACTCATGCACACATCGCGTGGCTATCATGCACTACTCACGTGGCTCGTCATGGAATGATCGCGTAACTACCATGCATACACTGCCGTGGACTGATCATGCACAAGGTCATAGATGATGCACTGTTCGTGACTGATCATGTACTGATCACGTGACTGATCATGCACTGACCACGTGGCTATCATGCTCTGCTCACGTGGCTGATCATGCGCGATCACGTAGCAACCATGTACTGGTCCCGTGACTGATCATGCACTGATCACGTGGATCCTGCACTGATCACGTGGCTCATCATGCGCTGATCACGTGGCTGATCACACATGTATCATGACTGGTCATGCACTGATCACGTGGCTCTCATGCACTGATCACGTGGCTGATCATGCACTGATCACGTGGATATCATGCACTGATCACGTGGCTGAACATGCACGGATCACGTGGCTGATCATGCACTGATCGCGTGACTATCATGCACTGATCACGTGGCACTCATGCACTGATCACGTGGCTGATCATACACTGATCACGTGACTCATGCACTGATCACGTGGCTATCATGCACTGATCTCGTAACTGATCATGCACTGATCACGTAGTTATCATGCTGATCACGTGGCTGATCATACAATGATCACGTAACTGATCATGCACTGATCACGTGCCTGATCATGCACTGATCACGTGACTGATCATGCACTGATCACGTGGCTATCATGCACTGCTCACGTGGCTGATCATGCAACGATCACGTAGCTGATCATGCACTGATCACGTGACTGATCATGCACTGATCACGTGATGATCATGCACTGATCACGTGGCTGATCATACACTGATCACGTGGCTGATCAGCACAATCACGTGACTGATCATGCACTGATCACATGGCTCTCATGCACTGATCACGTGGCTGATCATGCACTGATCACGTGACGATCATGCACTGATCACGTGGCTGATCATGCACTATCACATGACTGTCATGCACTGATCACGTGGCTGATCATGCACTGATCACGTGGCTGATCATGCACTGATCACGTGGCTGATCATGCAATGATCACGTAGCTACCATGTACTGGTCACGTGACTGATCATGCACTGATCACGTAACTGATCATGCACTGATCACGTGGCTCATCATGCACTGATCACGTGGCTGATCACACTGATCACGTGACTGATCATGCACTGATCACGTGGCTCTCATGCACTGATCACGTGGCTGATCATACACTGATCACGTGGCTGATCATGCACTGATCACGTGGCTATCATGCACTGATCGTGACTGATCATGCACTGATCACGTAATTGATCATGCACTGATCACGCATGATCATACACTGATCACGTGGCTGATCATACACTGATCACATGGCTGATCATGCACTGATCACGTGACTGATCATGCACTGATCACGTGGCTATCATGCACTGATCACGTGGCTGACATCACACTGATCACGTGCGCAATCATGCACTGATCACGTGGCTGATCATGCACTGATCACGTGACTGATCATGCACTGATCTCGTGTCTGATCATGCACTGATCACGTGGCTATCATGCACTGCTCACGTGGCTGATCATGCATGATCACTGCCATGCTGGTCACACTGACTGATCATGCACTGATCACGTGACTGATCATGCAGTGATCACGTGGCTATCATGCACTACTCACGTGGCTGATCATGCAATGATCATGTAGCTACCATGTACAGGTCACGTGAATGATCATGCACCATCAGGTGACTGATCATGCACTGATCACGTGGCTATCATGCACTGATCGCGTGAGACTGATCATGCACTGATCACGTCTATATCATGCACTGATCACATGACTGCCCATGCACTGATCACGTGGATGATCATACACTGCTCATGACAGATCATGCACTGATCCGCGTGACTGATCATGCACTGATCCGTGACTGAGCATGGACTGATCACATGACTATCATGTAGTGATCACGTGACTTAATGGCGCTGATCATGTGACTGATCATGCGCTGATCATGTTTGCTATCATACACTGATCATGTGCCTCTGGAGGCAATAAACAAAGAGCTGAGTAGGCGAATCAAGCAGTCAGCAGGCAATAATCATGGAACTCAGGTGTGAGGAATCATGCTGCTCAGCTGGCAATAATCAAGCAGCTGAGCAGGCAGGATCGCAGCACAGCTGGCAATTGTCAAGCAGATGACAGGCAGGAATCGTGCAGCTCAGCTAGCAATTGTCAAGCAGATGAGCAGACAGTAATCACGCAGCTCAGCAGGCCCAGATCACATGACTGAGCATGCACTGTTCACGTGGCTGATCATACACTGATCGCGTGATGATCATGCACTGATCACTTGGATATCATGCACTGATCACGTGGCTGATCATGCACTGTTCACGTGTCTGACCATGCACTGATCACGTGGCTGATCATACACTGATCACGTAACTGATCATGCACTGATCACGTGGCTATCATGCACTGATCACGTGGCTGAACATGCACTGTTCACGTGGCTGATCACACACCTGTCCGTGACATATCATGCACTGATCACGTGGCACTCATGCACTGATCACGTGGCTGATCATACTCTGCTCTGCACTAACTCATCATGCACATCACGTGGCTATCATGCACTGCTCACGTGGCTCGTCATGGAATGATCACGTGTACCATATACTGGTCACGTGACTGATCATGCAAAGATCACGTAAATGATCATGCACTGTTCACGTGACTGATCATGTACTGATCACGTGACTGATCATGCACTGATCACGTGGCTATCATGCTCTGCTCACGTGGCTGATCATACAACGATCACGTAGCAACCATGCACTGATCACGTGACTGATCATGCACTGATCACGTAATTGATCCTGCACTGATCACGTGGCTCATCATGCACTGATCGCGTGGCTGATCACACGCGTATCACGTGACTGATCATGCACTGATCACGTGGCTATCATGCACTGATCACGTGGCTATCATGCACTGATCGTGGATATCATGCACTGATCACGTGGCTGATCGTATCTGACTGATCAATGCACGCCTGATCACGTGGCTATCATGCACTGATCGCGTGGCTATCATGCACTGATCACGCATGGCTGATCACACCTGATCACATGAGCACCATGCACTGGTCACGTGGCTGATCATGCACTGATCACATGACTGGTCATGCACTGATCACGTGGCTCGTCATGCGCTGATCACATGGCTGATCACACTGTATCACGTGGCTGATCATGCTGATCCGCATAGCTATCATGCACTGATCCGCATGGCTGTCATGCACACTGATCGCCGTGGCTGATCATGCCTGATCACGTAGCTGACCATGTACTGATCGCGTGACTGATCATGCACTGATCACGTGGCTGATCATGCACTGATCACGTGGCTATCATGCACTGATCAGTGGCTGATCATGCACTGATCACGTGGCTGATCATGCACAGATCAAGTGACTGATCATACACTGATCACGTGACTATCATGCGCTGATCACGTGACTGATCATGCGCTGATCATGTGGCTGATCATGCACTGATCACGTGGCTGATCATGCACTGATCACGTGACTGATCATGCACTGATCACGTGATCAGATCATGCACTGATCACGTGGCTATCATGTACTGCTCACGTGGCTGATCATGCATGATCTGCAGCTACCATGTGCTGATCACGTGACTGATCATGCACTGATCACGTGACTGATCATGCAGTGATCACGTGGCTATCATGCACTGCATGGCTGATCATGCAATGATCACGTAGCTACCATGTACAGGTCACGTGAATGATCATGCACCCATCACGTGACTGATCATGCACTGATCACGTGGCTATCATGCACTGATCACGTGACTGATCATGCACTGATCACGTGATATCATGCACAGTCACGTGACTGACCATGCACTGATCACGTGGCTGATCGCACTGTCATGTGGCGACTGATCATGCTGATCACGTGGCTTCATCATGCATGATCACACTGACTGATCATGCACTGATCACGTGGCTATCATGCACTGCATGACGTGGCTATCATACTGATCACGTGGCTGATCAGAACTGATCATGCTCTGATCATGCACTGATCACGTGACTGATCATGCACTGATACCGTGACTGAGCATGGACTGATCGCATGACTATCATGTAGTGATCACGTGACTTAATGGCGCTGATCATGTGACTGATCATGCGCTGATCATGTTTGCTATCATACACTGATCATGTGCCTCTGGAGGCAATAAACAAAGAGCTGAGTAGACACGAATCAAACAGTCAGCAGGCAATAATCATGGAACTCAGGTGTGAGGATCATGCTGCTCAGCTGGCAATAATCAAGCAGCTGAGCAGGCAGGAATTACTGCAGCACAGCTGGCAATTATCAAGCAGATGACAGGCAGGAATCGTGCAGCTCAGCTGGCAATGTCAAGCAGATGAGCAGACAGTAATCAAGCTCAGCAGGCCAGATCACGTGACTGAGCATGCACATTCACGTGGCTGATCATACACTGATCACGTGATGATCATGCACTGATCACTTGGATATCATGCACTGATCACGTGGCTGATCATGCACTGTTCACGTGTCTGATCATGCACTGATCACGTGGCTGATCATGCACTGCTCACGTAACTGATCATGCTGATCACGTGGCTATCATGCACTGATCGCGTGGCTGATCATGCACTGTTCACGTGGCTGATCATGCACTGATCACGTGATATCATGCACTGATCACGTGGCACTCATGCACTGATCACGTGGCTGATCATACACTGCTCACGTAACTCATGCACACATCGCGTGGCTATCATGCACTGCTCACGTGGCTGTCATGGAATGATCACGTAGCAACCATATACTGGTAACGTGACTGATCATGCAAAGATCACGTAAATGATCATGCACTGTTCACGTGACTGATCATGTACTGATCACGTGGCTGATCATGCACTGACCACGGGCTATCACGCTCTGCTCGGCTGATCATGCCGATCACGTAGCAACCATGTACTGTCACGTGACTGATCATACACTGATCGGCAAATTGATCCTGCACTGATCGCGTGGCTCATCATGCACTGATCACGTGGCTGATCAGCATGTATCACGTGACTGATCATGCACTGATCCCGTGGCTCTCATGCACTGATCACGTGGCTGATCATGCACTGATCACGTGGATATCATGCACTGATCACGTGGCTGATCACACACGTATCACATGACTGATCATGCACTGATCACGACATCATACTGATCACGTGGCTATCATGCACTGATCACGTGGCTGATCATGCTGGCAAATCGCTACCATGCACTGATCACGTGACTGATCATGCACTGATCACGTAACTGATCATGCACTGATCACGTGGCTGATCATGCACTGATCACGTGGCTGATCACACCATATCACGTGAGCTGATCATGCACTGATCATTGACTGATCATGCTGATCACGTGGCTGATCATGCACTGTCATATGCAGCTGATCAAGCTGATCACGTAGCTGCATGCACTGGTCACGTGACTGATCATGCACACGATCACGTAATTCATCATGCACTGATCACGTGGCTGATCATGCACTGATCACGTGACTGATCATACACTGATCACATAACTGATCATGCACTGATCGCGTGACTGATCATGCACTGATCACGTGGCTGATCATGCGCTGATCACGTGGCTGGACATACACTGATCACGTGCCTGGTCATGCACTGATCACGTGGCTGATGCACTGATCGCGTGACTGATCATGCTGATCACGTATGCGATCATGCACTGATCACGTGGCTATCATACTGCTCACGTGGCTGATCATGCCATGATCACGCAGCTACCATGTACTGGTCACATGACTGATCATGCACTGATCATGACTGATCATGCAGTGATCACGTGGCTATCATGAACTACTCACGTGGCTGATCATGCAATGATCATGTAGCTACCATGTACAGGTCGTGAATGATCATACAATCAGGTGACTGATCATGCACTGATCACGTGGCTATCATGCACGGATCACGAGACTGATCATGCACTGTTCACGTCTATATCATGCACTGATCACATGACTGCCCGTGCACTGATCACGTGGATGATCATACACGTCTTGTGACAGATCATGCACTGATCACGTGGCTGATCATGCACTGATACGTGACTGAGCATGGACTGATCACATGACTATCATGTAGTGATCACGTGACTTAATGGCGCTGATCATGTGACTGATCATGTGATCATGTTTGCTATCATACACTGATCATGTGCCTCTGGAGGCAATAAACAAAGAGCTGAGTAGGCTGAATCAAACAGTCAGCAGGCAATAATCATGGAACTCAGGTGTGAGGAATCATGCTGCTCAGCTGGCAATAATCAAGCAGCTGAGCAGGCAGGAATTACGCAGCACAGCTGGCAATTGTCAAGCAGATGACAGGCAGGAATCGTGCAGCTCAGCTGGCAATTGTCAAGCAGATGAGCAGACAGTAATCACGCAGCTCAGCAGGCCCAGATCACGTGACTGAGCATGCACTGTTCACGTGGCTGATCATACACTGATCACGTGATGATCATGCACTGATCACGTGGATATCATGCACTGATCACGTGGCTGATCATACACTGATCACGTGTCTGACATGCACTGATCACGTGGCTGATCATACACTGCTCACGTAACTGATCATGCACTGATCACGTGGCTATCATGCACTGATCACGTGGCTGTCATGCACTGATCACGTGGCTGATCATGCACTGATCGTGGCTGATGCACATGATCACATGATCATGCACTGATCACGTGGCTGATCATGCACTGATCACGTGGCTGATCATGCACTGATCACGTGGCTGATCATGCAATGATCACGTGCTACCATGTACTGGTCACGTGACTGATCATGCACTGATCAATAATTCATCATGCTGATCACGTGGCTGATCATGCTGATCACGTGGCTGATCATGCACTGATCACGTGACTGATCATGCACTGATCACGTGGCTGATCATGCACTGATCACGTGGCTATCATGCACTGATCACTTGGCTGACATGCTGATCGTGCCTGGTCATGCACTGATCACGTGGCTGATCATGCACTGATCACGTGAGCTGATCATGCACTGATCGTGTCTGATCATGCACTGATCACGTGGCTATCATGCACTGCTCACGTGGCTGATCATGCCATGATCACGGCTACATGTACTGGTCACATGACTGATCATGCACTGATCGTGACTGATCATGCAGTGATCACGTGGCTATCATGTAACTCTTCGTGGCTGATCATGCAATGATCATGTAGCTACCATGTACAGGTCACGTGAATGATCATACACCCATCAGGTGACTGATCATGCACTGATCACGTGGCTATCATGCACTGATCACGTGACTGATCATGCACTGATCACGTCTATATCATGCTGATCACATGACTGCCCATGCACTGATCACGTGGATGATCATACACTAATCTTGTGACAGATCATGCACTGATCACGTGGCTGATCATGCACTGATACCGTGACTGAGCATGGACTGATCACATGACTATCATGTAGTGATCACGTGACTTAATGGCGCTGATCATGTGACTGATCATGCGCTGATCATGTTTGCTATCATACACTGATCATGTGCCTCTGGAGGCAATAAACAAAGAGCTGAGTAGGCACGAATCAAACAGTCAGCAGGCAATAATCATGGAACTCAGGTGTGAGGAATCATGCTGCTCAGCTGGCAATAATCAAGCAGCTGAGCAGGCAGGAATTACGCAGCACAGCTGGCAATTGTCAAGCAGATGACAGGCAGGAATCGTGCAGCTCAGCTGGCAATTGTCAAGCAGATGAGCAGACAGTAATCACGCAGCTCAGCAGGCCTGATCACGTGACTGATCATGCACTGATCACGTGGATATCATGCACTGATCACGTGGCTGATCATACACTGTTCACTGTCTGACCATGCACTGATCACGTGGCTGATCATGCACTGCTCACGTAACTGATCATGCACTGATCACGTGGCTATCATGCACTGATCACGTGGCTGAACATGCACTGTTCACGTGGCTGATCACACTGTCACGTGACATATCATGCACTGATCACGTGGCACTCATGCACTGATCACGTGGCTGATCATACTCTGCTCACGTAACTCATGCACACATCACGTGGCTATCATGCACTGCTCACGTGGCTCGTCATGGAATGATCACGTAGCAACATATACTGGTCACGTGACTGATCATGCAAAGATCACGTAAATGATCATGCACTGTTCACGTGACTGATCATGTACTGATCACGTGACTGATCATGCACTGATCACGTGGCTATCATGCTCTGCTCACGTGGCTGATCATGCAACGATCACGTAGCAACCATGTACTGGTCACGTGACTGATCATGCACTGATCACGTAATTGATCCTGCACTGATCACGTGGCTCATCATGCACTGATCGTGGCTGATCACACACTGATCACATGACTGATCATGCACTGATCACGTGGCTCTCATGCACTGATCACGTGGCTGTCATGCACTGATCACGTGGATATCATGCACTGATCACGTGGCTGATCACACACGTATCACATGACTGATCATGCACTGATCACGTGCTATCATACTGATCACGTGGCTCATCATACTGATCACGTGGCTGATCATGCACTGATCACGTGAATGCTGATCATCACTGATCCGCGTGACTGATCATGCTGATCACGGGCTGATCATGCACTGATCACGTGGCTGATCATGCACTGTCACAAACTGATCATCACATGATCACGTGACTGATCATGCACTGATCACGTGGCTGATCATGCACTGTCACGTGGATCATGCACTGATCACGTGGCTGATCAGGCACTGATCATGTCTTCACCATGCTCTCACGCTGATCACATGACGATCATGCACGATCATGCGTAATTGATCATCACTGATCATGTGGCTGATCATGCACTGATCACGTGGCGATCATGTGCTGATCACATAGCTGTCATGCACTGATCACGTGACTGATCATGCACTGATCACGTGGCTATCATGCACTGATCACTTGGCTGGATCATCACTGATCACGTGCACTGTCATGCACTGATCACGTGGCTGATCATGCACTGATCACGTGATCATGCACTGATCTCGCTGTCTGATCATGCACTGATCACGTGGCTATCATGCACTGCTCACGTGGCTGATCATGCCATGATCACGCAGCTACCATGTACTGGTCACATGACTGATCATGCACTGATCACGTGCTGATCATGCACTGATCACGTCTGACTATGTGAACTACTCACGTGGCTGATCATGCAATGATCATGACTACCATGTACAGGTCACGTGAATGATCATACACCCATCAGGTGACTGATCATGCACTGATCACGTGGCTATCATGCACTGATCACGAGACTGATCATGCACTGTTCGCGTCTATATCATGCACTGATCACATGACTGCCGTGCACTGATCACGTGGATGATCATACACTAATCTTGTGACAGATCATGCACTGATCACGTGGCTGATCATGCACTGATGCCGTGACTGAGCATGGACTGATCACATGACTATCATGTAGTGATCACGTGACTTAATGGCGCTGATCATGTGACTGATCATGAACTGATCATGTTTGCTATCATACACTGATCATGTGCCTCTGGAGGCAATAAACAAAGAGCTGAGTAGGCACGAATCAAACAGTCAGCAGGCAATAATCATGGAACTCAGGTGTGAGGAATCATGCTGCTCAGCTGGCAATAATCAAGCAGCTGAGCAGGCAGGAATACAGCACAGCTGGCAATTGTCAAGCAGATGACAGGCAGGAATCGCAGCTCAGCTGGCAATTGTCAAGCAGATGAGCAGACAGTAATCACGCAGCTCAGCAGGGATCACGTGACTGAGCATGCACTGTTCACGTGGCTGATCATACACTGATCACGTGATGATCATGCACTGATCACTTGGATATCATGCACTGATCACGTGGCTGATCATACACTGTTCACGTGTCTGACCATGCACTGATCACGCTGATCATACACTGCTCACGTAACTGATCATGCACTGATCACGTGGCTATCATGCACTGATCACGTGGCTGAACATGCACTGTTCACGTGGCTGATCACACACCTGTCACGTGACATATCATGCACTGATCACGTGGCACTCATGCACTGATCACGTGGCTGATCATACTCTGCTCACGTAACTCATGCACATCATCATGGCTATCATGCACTGCTCACGTGGCTCGTCATGGAATGATCACGTGGCACCATACTGGTCACGTGACTGATCATGCAAAAATCACGTAAATGATCATGCACTGTTCACGTGACTGATCATGTACTGATCACGTGACTGATCATGCACTGACCTGACGTGGCTATCATGCTGCTCACGTGGCTGATCATGCCTGATCACGTAGCAACCATGTACTGGTCACGTGACTGATCATGCACTGATCACGTAATGATCCTGCACTGATCACGTGGCTCATCATGCACTGATCACGTGGCTGATCACACACGTATCATCGTGACTGATCATGCATGCATGATCCGTGGCTCTCATGCACTGATCACGTGGCTATCATGCACTGATCACGTGGATATCATGCACTGATCACGTGGCTGATCACACTATCACATGACTGATCATGCACTGATCACGTGGCTATCATGCACTGATCACGTGGCTATCATGCACTGATCACGTGGCTGATCATGCAACTGATCACGTGGCTATCATGTACTGATCACGTAACTGATCATGCACTGATCACGTATTGATCATGCACTG
This sequence comes from Bos javanicus, assembly GCF_032452875.1. Lineage (NCBI taxonomy): Eukaryota > Metazoa > Chordata > Mammalia > Artiodactyla > Bovidae > Bos > Bos javanicus. Next base: position 19,473 of record NW_026894927.1, read on the forward strand.
ATCACGTGGCTGATCATGCACTGATCACGTGGCTGATCACATACCGTATCACGTGGCTGATCATGCTGATCACGTGGCTGATCATGCACTGATCACGTGGCTATCATGCACTGATCACTGGCTGATCAGCACTGATCACGTGGCTACCATGCTGATCACGTGACTGCCATCACGGCACTGCACTGATCCGCGTATTGATCATGCTGATGTGGCACTGGCTGATCATGCACTGATCACGTGGCTGATCATGCCGCTGATGCATGACTGATCACTGCTGATCAGCAGTGGCTGATCATGCTGATCACGTGGCTATCATGCACTGATCACGTGGCTGGACATGCACTGATCACGTGCTGATCATGCACTGATCACGTGGCTGATCATGCACTGATCACGTGGCTGATCATGCACACTGTCTGGTCATGCTGATCATGCACTGATCACAGTGGCTATCATCACTGCTCACGTGGCTGATCATGCTGACGATCACTCACTACCATGCTGGTCACGTGACTGATCATGCACTGATCACGTGACTGATCATGCAGTGATCACGTGGCTATCATGCACTACTCACGTGGCTGATCATGCAATGATCATGTAGCTACATGTACTGTCACGTGGCTGATCATACACTGATCACGTGACTGATCATGCACTGATCACGTGGCTGATCATGCACTGATGTGGACTGATCATGCACTGTTCGCGTCTATATCATGCACTGATCACGTGACTGACCATGCACTGATCGCGTGGCTGATCATGCACTGATCACGTGACATCATGCACTGATCACGTGGCTGATCACACTATCACATGACTGATCATACTGATCACGTGACTATCATGCACTGATCACGTGGCTATCATGCACTGATCGCGTGGCTGATCATGCACTGATCACGTAGCTATCATATGCTGGTGCGTGGCTGATCATGCTGATCACGGTATGATCATGCACTGATGTGGCTGATCATGCACTGATCTGCAGTGACTGATCATGCACTGATCACGTGCTGATCATGCACTGATCACGTGGCTATCATGCACTGATCACGTGGCTGATCATGCACTGATCACGTGGCTGATCATGCACTGATCACGTGGCTGATCATGCACTGATCACGTGACTGATCATGCACTGATCTCGTGTCTGATCATGCACTGATCGCGTGGCTATCATGCACTGCTCGTGGTGATCATGCCATGATCACGCAGCTACCATGTACTGGTCACATGACTGATCATGCACTGATCACGTGACTGATCATGCAGTGATCATGGCTATCATGGACCTCACGTGGCTGATCATGCAATGATCATGTAGCTACCATGTACAGGTCACGTGAACTGATCATGCACCCATCAGGTGACTGATCATGCACTGATCACGTGGCTATCATGCACTGATCACGAGACTGATCATGCACTGTTCACGTCTATCATGCACTGATCACATGACTGCCGTGCACTGATCACGTGGATGATCATGCACTAATCTTGTGACAGATCATGCACTGATCACGTGGCTGATCATGCACTGATACGTGACTGAGCATGGACTGATCACATGACTATCATGTAGTGATCACGTGACTTAATGGCGCTGATCATGTGACTGATCATCGCTGATCATGTTTGCTATCATACACTGATCATGTGCCTCTGGAGGCAATAAACAAAGAGCTGAGTAGGCCGATCAAACAGTCAGCAGGCAATAATCATGGAACAGGTGTGAGGAATCATGCTGCTCAGCTGGCAATAATCAAGCAGCTGAGCAGGCAGAATTCGCAGCACAGCTGGCAATTGTCAAGCAGATGACAGGCAGGAATCGTGCAGCTCAGCTGGCAATTGTCAAGCAGATGAGCAGACAGTAATCACGCAGCTCAGCAGGCCCAGATCACGTGACTGAGCATGCACTGTTCACGTGGCTGATCATACACTGATCACGTGATGATCATGCACTGATCACTTGGATATCATGCACTGATCACGTGGCTGATCATACACTGTTCACGTGTCTGACCATGCACTGATCACGTGGCTGATCATGCACTGCTCACGTAACTGATCATGCACTGATCACGTGGCTATCATGCACTGATCACGTGCTGAACATGCACTGTTCACGTGGCTGATCACACACCTGTCACGTGACATATCATGCACTGATCACGTGGCACTCATGCACTGATCACGTGGCTGATCATACTCTGCTCGCGTAACTCATGCACACATCACGTGGCTATCATGCACTGCTCACCGTCATGGAATGATCACGTAGCTACCATATACTGTACGTGACTGATCATGCACAGATCACGTAAATGATCATGCACTGTTCACGTGACTGATCACACTGATCACGTGACTGATCATGCACTGATCACGTGGCTATCATGCACTGCTCACGTGGCTGATCATGCACGATCACATGTAGCAACCATGTACTGGTCACGTGACTGATCATGCACTGATCACGTAATTGATCATGCACTGATCACGTGGCTCATCATGCACTGATCCGTGGCTGATCACACATATCATCGTGACTGATCATGCACTGATCACGTGGCTATCATGCACTGATCACGTGGCTATCATGCACTGATCATGGATATCATGCACTGATCACGTGGCTGATCACACACGTATCACATGACTGATCATGCACTGATCACGTGACTATCATGCACTGATCACGTGGCTGATCATGCACTGATCACGTGGCTGATCATGCACTGATCACATGACTGTACTGATCACGTGACTGATCATGCACTGATCACGTGGCTGATCATGCACTCACGTGGCTGATCATGCACTGAGTCACGTGGCTGATCACATGATCACGTGACTGATCATGCACTGATCACGTGGCTATCATGCACTGATCACTGACTGATCATGCACTGTTCACGTCTATCATGCACTGATCACGTGGCTGCCCGTGCACTGATCACGTGGCTGATCATGCAAATCTTGTGACAGATCATGCACTGATCACGTGGCTGATCATGCACTGATACCGTGACTGAGCATGGACTGATCACATGACTATCATGTAGTGATCACGTGACTTAATGGCGCTGATCATGTGACTGATCATGCGCTGATCATGTTTGCTATCATACACTGATCATGTGCCTCTGGAGGCAATAAACAAAGAGCTGAGTAGGCACGAATCAAACAGTCAGCAGGCAATAATCATGGAACTCAGGTGTGAGGAATCATGCTGCTCAGCTGGCAATAATCAAGCAGCTGAGCAGGCAGGAATTACGCAGCACAGCTGGCAATTGTCAAGCAGATGACAGGCAGGAATCGTGCAGCTCAGCTGGCAATTGTCAAGCAGATGAGCAGACAGTAATCACGCAGCTCAGCAGGCCCAGATCACGTGACTGAGCATGCACTGTTCACGTGGCTGATCATGCACTGATCACGTGGCTGATCATGCACTGATCACGTGGCTGATCATGCACTGATCACGTGGCTGACCATGCACTGATCACGTGGCTGATCATGCACTGATCACGTGATTGATCCTGCACTGATCACGTGGCTGATCATGCACTGATCATGCGTATCATGCACATGATCACGTGACTGATCATGCACTGATCACGTGGCTGATCATGCACTGATCACGTGGCTATCATGCACTGATCATGTGGCTGATCAGGCAATGATCACGTAGCTACCATGTACTGGTCACGTGACTGATCATGCTGATCACGTAATTGATCATGCACTGATCATGTGGCTGATCATGCACTGATCACGTGGCTGATCATACACTGATCACATAACTGATCATGCACTGATCACGTGACTGATCATGCACTGATCACGTGGCTATCATGCACTGATCACTTGGCTGGACATACACTGATCACGTGCCTGATCATGCACTGATCACGTGGCTGATCATGCACTGATCACGTGACTGATCATGCACTGATCTCGTGTCTGATCATGCACTGATCACGTGGCTATCATGCACTGCTCGCGTGGCTGATCATGCCATGATCACGGAGCTACCATGTACTGGTCACATGACTGATCATGCACTGATCACGTGACTGATCATGCAGTGATCACGTGGCTATCATGTACTACTCACGTGGCTGATCATGCATTGATCATGTTGCTTCCATGTACAGGTCACGTGAATGATCATACACCCATCAGGTGACTGATCATGCACTGATCACGTGGCTATCATGCACTGATCACGAGACTGATCATGCACTGTTCGCGTCTATATCATGCACTGATCACATGACTGCCCGTGCACTGATCGCGTGGATGATCATACACTAATCTTGTGACAGATCATGCACTGATCACGTGGCTGATCATGCACTGATACCGTGACTGAGCATGGACTGATCACATGACTATCATGTAGTGATCACGTGACTTAATGGCGCTGATCATGTGACTGATCATGCGCTGATCATGTTTGCTATCATACACTGATCATGTGCCTCTGGAGGCAATAAACAAAGAGCTGAGTAGGCACGAATCAAACAGTCAGCAGGCAATAATCATGGAACTCAGGTGTGAGGAATCATGCTGCTCAGCTGGCAATAATCAAGCAGCTGAGCAGGCAGGAATTACGCAGCACAGCTGGCAATTGTCAAGCAGATGACAGGCAGGAATCGTGCAGCTCAGCTGGCAATTGTCAAGCAGATGAGCAGACAGTAATCACGCAGCTCAGCAGGCCCAGATCACGTGACTGAGCATGCACTGTTCACGTGGCTGATCATACACTGATCACGTGATGATCATGCACTGATCACTTGGATATCATGCACTGATCACGTGGCTGATCATACACTGTTCGCGTGTCTGACCATGCACTGATCACGTGGCTGATCATACACTGCTCACGTAACTGATCATGCACTGATCACGTGGCTATCATGCACTGATCGCGTGGCTGAACATGCACTGTTCACGTGGCTGATCACACACCTGTCACGTGAAATATCATGCACTGATCACGTGGACTCATGCACTGATCACGTGGCTGATCATACTCTGCTCACGTAACTCATGCACACATCACGTGGCTATCATGCACTGCTCACGTTGCTCGTCATGGAATGATCACGTAGCAACCATATACTGGTAACGTGACTGATCATGCAGATCACGTAAATGATCATGCACTGTTCACGTGACTGATCATGCACTGATCACGTGACTGATCATGCACTGACCACGTGGCTATCATGCTCTGCTCACGTGGCTGATCATGCAACGATCACGTAGCAACCATGTACTGGTCACGTGACTGATCATGCACTGATCACGTAACTGATCCTTCACTGATCACGTGGCTCATCATGCACTGATCACGTGGCTGATCACACATGTATCACGTGACTGATCATGCACTGATCACGTGGCTCATGCACTGATCACGTGGCTGTCATGCTGATCACGTGGATATCATGCACTGATCACGTGGCTGATCACACACGTATCACATGACTGATCATGCACTGATCACGTGGCTATCATGCACTGATCACGTGGCTATCATGCACTGATCACGTGGCTGATCATGCAATGATCACGTAGCTACCATGTACTGATCACGTGACTGATCATGCACTGATCACGTGGCTGATCATGCACTGATCACGTGGCTGATCATGCACTGATCACGTGGCTGATCACACACTGATCACGTGACTGATCATGCACTGATCGCGTGGCTGATCATGCACTGATCACGTGGCTATCATGCACTGATCACGTGGCTGATCATGCATGATCACGCAGCTACCATGTACTGGTCACATGACTGATCATGCACTGATCACGTGACTGATCATGCACTGATCACGTGGCTATCATGCACTACTCACGTGGCTGATGCAATGATCATGTAGCTACCATGTACAGGTCACGTGAATGATCATACACCCATCAGGTGACTGATCATGCACTGATCACGTGGCTATCATGCACTGATCACGTGACTGATCATGCACTGATCACGTCTATATCATGCACTGATCACATGACTGCCATGCACTGATCACGTGGATGATCATACTAATCTTGTGACAGATCATGCACTGATCACGTGGCTGATCATGCACTGATACCGTGACTGAGCATGGACTGATCACATGACTATCATGTAGTGATCACGTGACTTAATGGCGCTGATCATGTGACTGATCATGCGCTGATCATGTTTGCTATCATACACTGATCATGTGCCTCTGGAGGCAATAAACAAAGAGCTGAGTAGGCACAAATCAAACAGTCAACAGGCAATAATCATGGAACTCAGGTGTGAGGAATCATGCTGCTCAGCTGGCAATAATCAAGCAGCTGAGCAGGCAGGAATCGCAGCACAGCTGGCAATTGTCAAGCAGATGACAGGCAGGAATCGTGCAGCTCAGCTGGCAATTGTCAAGCAGATGAGCAGACAGTAATCACGCAGCTCAGCAGGCCCAGATCACGTGACTGAGCATGCACTGTTCACGTGGCTGATCATACACTGATCACGTGATGATCATGCACTGATCACTTGGATATCATGCACTGATCACGTGGCTGATCATACTGTCCACGTGTCTGTGCACTGATCATGGCTGATCATACACTGCTCACGTAACTGATCATGCACTGATCACGTGGCTATCATGCACTGATCACGTGGCTGAACATGCACTGTTCACGTGGCTGATCACACACCTGTCACGTGACATATCATGCACTGATCACGTGGCACTCATGCACTGATCACGTGGCTGATCATACTCTGCTCACGTAACTCATGCACACATCACGTGGCTATCATGCACTGCTCACGTGGCTGATCATGGAATGATCACGTAGCTACCATATACTGGTCATGACTGATCATGCAAGATCACGTAAAGATCATGCACTGTTCACGTGACTGATCATGTACTGATCACGTGACTGATCATGCACTGATCACGTGGCTATCATGCTCTGCTCACGTGGCTGATCATGCTGATCACGTGCAACCATGTACTGGTCGTGACTGATCATGCACTGATCACGTAATTGATCATGCACTGATCACGTGGCTCATCATGCACTGATCACGTGGCTGATCACACATGTATCACGTGACTGATCATGCACTGATCACGTGGCTATCATGCACTGATCACGTGGCTATCATGCACTGATCACGTGGCTGATCATGCACTGATCACGTGGCTGATCACACACTGATCACGTGACTATCATGCACTGATCACGTGACATCATGCACTGATCACGTGGCTGATCATGCACTGATCACGTGACTCATGCACTGATCACGTGCTATCATGCACTGATCACGTGGCTGATCATGCAATGATCACGTAGCAACCATGTACTGTCAGTGACTGATCATGCACTGATCACGTAATGATCATGCACTGATCACGTGAGCTGATCATGCTGATCACGTGGCTGATCATGCACTGATCACGTGGCTGATCATGCACTGATCACGTGGCTATCATGCACTGATCACGTGGCTGATCATGCACTATCACGTGACTGATCATGCACTGATCGTGGCTGATCATGCACTGATCACGTGGCTATCATGCACTGATCACGTGGCTGATCATGCACTGATCACGTGCTATCATGCACTGATCACGTGACTGATCATGCACTGATCACGTGGCTGATCATGCACTGATCACGTGGCTGATCATGCACTGATCACGTGGCTGATCATGCATGATCACGTGACTGATCATGCACTGATCACGTGGCTATCATGCACTGATCACGTGGCTATCATGCACTGATCACGTGGCTGATCATGCACTGATCACGTAGCTATCATGCACTGATCACGTGACTGATCATGCACTGATCACGTGATTGATCATGCACTGATCACGTGGCTGATCATGCACTGATCACGTGGCTGATCATGCACTGATCACGTGACTGATCATGCACTGATCACGTGACTGATCATGCACTGATCACGTGGCTATCATGCACTGATCACGTGGCTGATCATACACTGATCACGTGCCTGATCATGCACTGATCACGTGGCTGATCATGCACTGATCACGTGACTGATCGCACTGATCTGTGTCCATCGCCTGCTGCACTGATCACGTGGCTATCATGCACTGCTCACGTGCTGATCATGCATGATCACGCAGCTACCATGTACTGGTCACATGACTGATCATGCACTGATCACGTGACTGATCATGCACTGATCACGTGGCTATCATGCACTACTCACGTGGCTGATCATGCAATGATCATGTAGCTACCATGTACAGGTCACGTGAATGATCATACACCCATCAGGTGACTGATCATGCACTGATCACGTGGCTATCATGCACTGATCACGAGACTGATCATGCACTGTCACGTCTATATCATGCACTGATCACATGACTGCCCATGCACTGATCACGTGGATGATCATACACTAATCTTGTGACAGATCATGCACTGATCACGTGGCTGATCATGCACTGATACCGTGACTGAGCATGGACTGATCACATGACTATCATGTAGTGATCACGTGACTTAATGGCGCTGATCATGTGACTGATCATGCGCTGATCATGTTTGCTATCATACACTGATCATGTGCCTCTGGAGGCAATAAACAAAGAGCTGAGTAGGCACGAATCAAACAGTCAGCAGGCAATAATCATGGAACTCAGGTGTGAGGAATCATGCTGCTCAGCTGGCAATAATCAAGCAGCTGAGCAGGCAGGAATTACGCAGCACAGCTGGCAATTGTCAAGCAGATGACAGGCAGGAATCGTGCAGCTCAGCTGGCAATTGTCAAGCAGATGAGCAGACAGTAATCACGCAGCTCAGCAGGCCCAGATCACGTGACTGAGCATGCACTGTTCACGTGGCTGATCATACACTGATCACGTGATGATCATGCACTGATCACTTGGATATCATGCACTGATCACGTGGCTGATCATACACTGTTCACGTGTCTGACCATGCACTGATCACGTGGCTGATCATACACTGCTCACGTAACTGATCATGCACTGATCACGTGGCTATCATGCACTGATCACGTGGCTGAACATGCACTGTTCACGTGGCTGATCACACACTGTCACGTGACATATCATGCACTGATCACGTGGCACTCATGCACTGATCACGTGGCTGATCATACTCTGCTCACGTAACTCATGCACACATCACGTGGCTATCATGCACTGCTCATCACGTCGTCATGGAATGATCACGTAGCTACCATATACTGGTCACGTGACTGATCATGCAAGATCACGTAAATGATCATGCACTGTTCACGTGACTGATCATGTACTGATCACGTGACTGATCATGCACTGATCACGTGGCTATCATGCACTGCTCACGTGGCTGATCATGCAACGATCACGTAACCATGTACTGGTCACGTGACTGATCATGCACTGATCACGTAATTGATCATGCACTGATCACGTGGCTCATCATGCACTGATCACGTGGCTGATCACACATGTATCACGTGACTGATCATGCACTGATCACGTGGCTCTCATGCACTGATCACGTGGCTGTCATGCACTGATCACGTGGCTATCATGCACTGATCACGTGGCTGATCACACACGTATCACGTGACTGATCATGCACTGATCACGTGGCTATCATGCACTGATCACGTGGCTATCATGCACTGATCACGTGGCTGATCATGCAATGATCACGTAGCTACCATGCACTGATCACGTGACTGATCATGCACTGATCACGTAATTGATCATGCACTGATCACGTGGCTGATCATGCACTGATCACGTGGCTGATCATGCACTGATCACGTGACTGATCATGCACTGATCACGTGGCTGATCATGCACTGATCACGTGGCTATCATGCACTGATCACGTGGCTGATCATGCAATGATCACGTAGCTACCATGTACTGTCACGTGACTGATCATGCACTGATCACGTAATTGATCATGCACTGATCACGTGGCTGATCATGCACTGATCACGTGGCTGATCATACACTGATCACGTGACTGATCATGCACTGATCACGTGACTGATCATGCACTGATCACGTGGCTATCATGCACTGATCATGGCTGACTGCATACACTGATGCGTGCCTGATCATGCACTGATCACGTGGCTGATCATGCACTGATCACGTGACTGATCATGCACTGATCAGTGACTGATCATGCACTGATCACGTGGCTATCATGCACTGCTCACGTGGCTGATCATGCATGATCACGCGCTACCATGTACTGGTCACATGACTGATCATGCACTGATCACGTGACTGATCATCACAGTGATCACGTGGCTATCATGCACTACTCACGTGGCTGATCATGCAATGATCATGTGCTACCATGTACAGGTCACGTGAATGATCATACACCCATCAGGTGACTGATCATGCACTGATCACGTGGCTATCATGCACTGATCACGAGACTGATCATGCACTGATCACGTCTATATCATGCACTGATCACATGACTGCCCATGCACTGATCACGTGGATGATCATACACTAATCATGTGACAGATCATGCACTGATCACGTGGCTGATCATGCACTGATACCGTGACTGAGCATGGACTGATCACATGACTATCATGTAGTGATCACGTGACTTAATGGCGCTGATCATGTGACTGATCATGCGCTGATCATGTTTGCTATCATACACTGATCATGTGCCTCTGGAGGCAATAAACAAAGAGCTGAGTAGGCACGAATCAAACAGTCAGCAGGCAATAATCATGGAACTCAGGTGTGAGGAATCATGCTGCTCAGCTGGCAATAATCAAGCAGCTGAGCAGGCAGGAATTACGCAGCACAGCTGGCAATTGTCAAGCAGATGACAGGCAGGAATCGTGCAGCTCAGCTGGCAATTGTCAAGCAGATGAGCAGACAGTAATCACGCAGCTCAGCAGGCCCAGATCACGTGACTGAGCATGCACTGTTCACGTGGCTGATCATACACTGATCACGTGATGATCATGCACTGATCACTTGGATATCATGCACTGATCACGTGGCTGATCATACACTGTTCACGTGTCTGACCATGCACTGATCACGTGGCTGATCATACTGCTCACGTGTGATCATGCACTGATCACGTGGCTATCATGCACTGATCACGTGGCTGAACATGCACTGTTCACGTGGCTGATCACACACCTGTCACGTGACATATCATGCACTGATCGTGGCACTCATGCACTGATCACGTGGCTGATCATACTCTGCTCACGTAACTCATGCACATCACGTGGCTATCATGCACTGCTCACGTGGCTGTCATGGAATGATCACGTGGCTACCATATACTGGTCACGTGACTGATCATGCACAGATCACGTAAATGATCATGCACTGTTCACGTGACTGATCATGTACTGATCACGTGACTGATCATGCACTGATCACGTGGCTATCATGCACTGCTCACGTGGCTGATCATGCAACGATCACGTAGCAACCATGTACTGGTCACGTGACTGATCATGCACTGATCACGTAATTGATCATGCACTGATCACGTGGCTCATCATGCACTGATCACGTGGCTGATCACACATGTATCACGTGACTGATCATGCACTGATCACGTGGCTATCATGCACTGATCACGTGGCTATCATGCACTGATCACGTGGCTGATCATGCACTGATCACGTGGCTGATCACACACTGATCACATGACTGATCATGCACTGATCACGTGGCATCATGCACTGATCACGTGGCTGATCATGCACTGATCACGTGACTCATGCACTGATCACGTGGCTATCATGCACTGATCACGTGGCTGATCATGCAATGATCACGTAGCTACATGTACTGGTCACGTGACTGATCATGCACTGATCACGTGACTGATCATGCACTGATCACGTGGCTATCATGCACTGATCACTGAGACTGATCATGCACTGATCACGTCTATATCATGCACTGATCACGTGACTGCCCATGCACTGATCACGTGGATGATCATACACTAATCATGTGACTGATCATGCACTGATCACGTGGCTGATCATGCACTGATACGTGACTGAGCATGGACTGATCACATGACTATCATGTAGTGATCACGTGACTTAATGGCGCTGATCATGTGACTGATCATGCACTGATCATGTTTGCTATCATACACTGATCATGTGCCTCTGGAGGCAATAAACAAAGAGCTGAGTGGCTGAATCAAACAGTCAGCAGGCAATAATCATGGAACTCAGGTGAGGAATCATGCTGCTCAGCTGGCAATAATCAAGCAGCTGAGCAGGCAGGAATTACGCAGCACAGCTGGCAATTGTCAACAGATGACAGGCAGGAATCGTGCAGCTCAGCTGGCAATTGTCAAGCAGATGAGCAGACAGTAATCACGCAGCTCAGCAGGCCCTGATCACGTGACTGAGCATGCACTGTTCACGTGGCTGATCATACACTGATCACGTGACTGATCATGCACTGATCACGTGGCTGATCATGCACTGATCACGTGGCTGATCATGCACTGATCATGACTGTCATGCACTGATCACGTGGCTGATCATGCACTGATCACGTGGCTGATCATGCACTGATCACGTGGCTGATCATGCATGATCACGTGACTGATCATGCACTGATCACGTGCTCTCACATGCACTGATCACGTGGCTGATCATGCACTGATCACGTGGCTGATCATGCACTGATCACGTATCAACTATCATGCACTGTCACGTGACTGATGCACTGATCACGTGACTGATCATGCACTGATCACGTGGCTGATCATGCACTGATCACGTGGCTGATCATGCACTGATCACGTGACTGATCATGCACTGATCACGTGACTGATCATGCACTGATCACGTGGCTATCATGCACTGATCACGTGGCTGATCATGCACTGATCACGTGGCTGATCATGCACTGATCACGTGGCTGATCATGCACTGATCACGTGACTGATCATGCACTGATCACGTGACTATCATGCACTGATCACGTGACTTAATGGCACTGATCACGTGACTGATCATGCACTGATCATGTTTGCTATCATATGCTGATCATGTGCCTCTGGAGGCAATAAACAAAGACTGAGTGGGCACGAATCAAACAGTCAGCAGGCAATAATCATGGAACACAGGTGTGAGGAATCATGCTGCTCAGCTGGCAATAATCAAGCAGCTGAGCAGGCAGGAATCATAGCACATGTGATTGTCAAGCAGATGACAGGCAGGAATCGTGCAGCTCAGCTGGCAATTGTCAAGCAGATGAGCAGACAGTAATCACGCAGCTCATCATGCCCTGATCACGTGACTGATCATGCACTGATCACGTGGCTGATCATACACTGATCACGTGATGATCATGCACTGATCACTGGATATCATGCACTGATCACGTGGCTGATCATGCACTGATCACGTGTCTGATCATGCACTGATCACGTGGCTGATCATGCACTGATCACGTGCTGATCATGCACTGATCACGTGGCTATCATGCACTGATCACGTGGCTGATCATGCACTGATCACGTGGCTGATCACACTGAAGTGACGCTATCATGCACTGATCACGTGGCACTCATGCACTGATCACGTGGCTGATCATGCACTGATCACGTGGCTGATCATGCACATCACGTGGCTATCATGCACTGATCACGTGGCGTCATGGAATGATCGTAGCTACCATATACTGATCACGTGACTGATCATGCAGAAATCACGTGGCTGATCATGCACTGATCACGTGACTGATCATGCACTGATCACGTGACTGATCATGCACTGATCACGTGGCTATCATGCACTGCTCACGTGGCTGATCATGCAAGCGATCGTATGCTGACCATGTACTGGTCACGTGACTGATCATGCACTGATCACGTAATTGATCATGCACTGATCACGTGGCTCATCATGATCACGTGGCACGATGTACACATGTATCACGTGACTGATCATGCACTGATCACGTGGCTCTCATGCACTGATCACGTGGCTGATCATGCTGATCACGTGGCTATCATGCACTGATCACGTGGCTGATCATGCACTATCACGTGACTGATCATGCACTGATCACGTGGCTATCATGCACTGATCACGTGGCTGATCATGCACTGATCACGTGGCTGATCATGCACTGATCACGTGGCTGATCATGCACTGATCACGTGACTGATCATGCACTGATCACGTGATTGATCATGCACTGATCACGTGGCTGATCATGCACTGATCACGTGGCTATCATGCACTGATCACGTGGCTGATCATGCACTGATCACGTGGCTGATCATGCACTGATCACGTGACTGATCATGCACTGATCACGTGCTATCATGCACTGATCACGTGGCTGATCATGCACTGATCACGTAGCTACCATGTACTGGTCACGTGACTGATCATGCACTGATCATGGTGATCATGCACTGATCACGTGGCTGATCATGCACTGATCACGTGACTGATCATGCACTGATCACGTGACTGATCATGCACTGATCACGTGGCTATCATGCACTGATCACGTGGCTGATCATGCACTGATCACGTGGCTATCATGCACTGATCACGTGGCTGATCATGCACTGATCACGTGACTGATCATGCACTGATCACGTGACTGATCATGCACTGATCACGTGGCTGATCATGCTGATCACGTGGCTGAGTCCTGGTCATGCATGACTGATCATGCACTGATCACGTGACTGATCATGCACTGATCACGTGGCTATCATGCACTATCACGCTGATCATGCAATGATCATGTAGCTACCATGTACAGGTCACGTGACTGATCATACACCCATCAGGTGACTGATCATGCACTGATCACGTGGCTATCATGCACTGATCACTGCCACTGATCATGCAGATCACGTGACTGATCATGCACTGATCACGTGGCTGATCATGCACTGATCACGTGCTGATCATGCACTGATCACGTGGCTGATCATGCACTGATACCGTGACTGAGCATGGACTGATCACATGACTATCATGTAGTGATCACGTGACTTAATGGCGCTGATCATGTGACTGATCATGCGCTGATCATGTTTGCTATCATACACTGATCATGTGCCTCTGGAGGCAATAAACAAAGAGCTGAGTAGGCACGAATCAAACAGTCAGCAGGCAATAATCATGGAACTCAGCTGTGAGGAATCATGCTGCTCAGCTGGCAATAATCAAGCAGCTGAGCAGGCAGGAATTACGCAGCACAGCTGGCAATTGTCAAGCAGATGACAGGCAGGAATCGTGCAGCTCAGCTGGCAATTGTCAAGCAGATGAGCAGACAGTAATCACGCAGCTCAGCAGGCCCAGATCACGTGACTGAGCATGCACTGTTCACGTGGCTGATCATACACTGATCACGTGATGATCATGCACTGATCACTTGGATATCATGCACTGATCACGTGGCTGATCATACACTGTTCACGTGTCTGACCATGCACTGATCACGTGGCTGATCGCACTGCTCACGTAACTGATCATGCACTGATCACGTGGCTATCATGCACTGATCACGTGGCTGAACATGCACTGTTCACGTGGCTGATCACACACTGTCACGTGACATATCATGCACTGATCGTGGCACTCATGCACTGATCACGTGGCTGATCATACTCTGCTCTCATCTGCACACATCACGTGGCTATCATGCACTGCTCACGTGGCGTCATGGAATGATCACGTAGCTACATATACTGGTCACGTGACTGATCATGCACTGATCACGTAAATGATCATGCACTGTTCGTGACTGATCATGTACTGATCACGTGACTGATCATGCACTGATCACGTGGCTATCATGCACTGCTCACGTGGCTGATCATGCAGATCATAGCAACCATGTACTGGTCACGTGACTGATCATGCACTGATCACGTGTTGATCATGCACTGATCACGTGGCTCATCATGCACTGATCACGTGGCTGATCACACTGTATCACGTGACTGATCATGCACTGATCCGTGCTCATGCTGATCACGTGGCTGTCATGCACTGATCACGTGGATATCATGCACTGATCACGTGGCTGATGCACGTATCACGTGACTGATCATGCACTGATCACGTGGCTATCATGCACTGATCACGTGGCTGATCATGCACTGATCACGTGGCTGATCATGCAATGATCACATGCTACCATGCACTGATCACGTGACTGATCATGCACTGATCACAATTGATCATGCACTGATCACGTGGCTGATCATGCACTGATCACGTGGCTGATCATGCATGATCACGTGACTGATCATGCACTGATCACGTGGCTGATCATGCACTGATCACGTGGCTATCATGCACTGATCACGTGGCTGATCATGCACTGATCACGTAGCTACCATGCACTGATCACGTGACTGATCATGCACTGATCACGTGACTGATCATGCACTGATCACGTGGCTGATCATGCACTGATCACGTGGCTGATCATGCACTGATCACGTGACTGATCATGCTGATCACGTGACTGATCATGCACTGATCACGTGGCTATCATGCACTGATCACGTGGCTGATCATGCACTGATCATGTGCCTGATCATGCACTGATCACGTGCAGCTGATCATGCACTGATCACGTGACTGATCATGCACTGATCACGTGACTGATCGCACTGTCACGTGGCTATCATGCACTGATCACGTGGCTGATCATGCATGATCACGTTCTCATGCACTGATCACATGACTGATCATGCACTGATCACGTGACTGATCATGCACTGATCACGTGGCTATCATGCACTATCACGTGGCTGATCATGCACTGATCATTGCACTACCATGTACTGATCACGTGACTGATCATACATCACGTGACTGATCATGCACTGATCACGTGGCTATCATGCACTGATCACGTGGCTGATCATGCACTATCACGTGTCTATATCATGCACTGATCACGTGACTGCCATGCACTGATCACGTGGCTGATCATGCACTGATCACGTGACTGATCATACTGATCACGCAATCATCATGCACTATCACGTGACTGATCATGCACTGATCACGTGGCTATCATGCACTGATCACGTGGCTATCATGCACTGATCACGTGGCTGATCATGCAATGATCACGTGCTTCATGCACTGATCACGTGACTGATCATGCACTGATCACGTGAAATGATCATGCACTGATCACGTGGCTGATCATGCACTGATCACGTGACTGATCATGCACTGATCACGTGACTGATCATGCACTGATCACGTGGCTATCATGCACTGATCACGTGGCTGACATGCACTGATCGTGCCTGATCATGCACTGATCACGTGGCTGATCATGCACTGATCACGTGACTGATCATGCACTGATCACGTGTCTGATCATGCACTGATCACGTGGCTATCATGCACTGCTCACGTGGCTGATCATGCATGATCACGCAGCTACCATGTACTGGTCACATGACTGATCATGCACTGATCACGTGACTGATCATGCACTGATCACGTGGCTATCATGCACTACTCACGTGGCTGATCATGCAATGATCATGTAGCTACCATGTACAGGTCACGTGAATGATCATACACCCATCAGGTGACTGATCATGCACTGATCACGTGGCTATCATGCACTGATCACGAGACTGATCATGCACTGATCACGTCTATATCATGCACTGATCACATGACTGCCCATGCACTGATCACGTGGATGATCATACACTAATCATGTGACAGATCATGCACTGATCACGTGGCTGATCATGCACTGATACCGTGACTGAGCATGGACTGATCACATGACTATCATGTAGTGATCACGTGACTTAATGGCGCTGATCATGTGACTGATCATGCGCTGATCATGTTTGCTATCATACACTGATCATGTGCCTCTGGAGGCAATAAACAAAGAGCTGAGTAGGCACGAATCAAACAGTCAGCAGGCAATAATCATGGAACTCAGGTGTGAGGAATCATGCTGCTCAGCTGGCAATAATCAAGCAGCTGAGCAGGCAGGAATTACGCAGCACAGCTGGCAATTGTCAAGCAGATGACAGGCAGGAATCGTGCAGCTCAGCTGGCAATTGTCAAGCAGATGAGCAGACAGTAATCACGCAGCTCAGCAGGCCCAGATCACGTGACTGAGCATGCACTGTTCACGTGGCTGATCATACACTGATCACGTGATGATCATGCACTGATCACTTGGATATCATGCACTGATCACGTGGCTGATCATACACTGTTCACGTGTCTGACCATGCACTGATCACGTGGCTGATCATACACTGCTCACGTAACTGATCATGCACTGATCACGTGGCTATCATGCACTGATCACGTGGCTGAACATGCACTGTTCACGTGGCTGATCACACACTGTCACGTGACATATCATGCACTGATCACGTGGCACTCATGCACTGATCACGTGGCTGATCATACTCTGCTCACGTAACTCATGCACACATCACGTGGCTATCATGCACTGCTCACGTGGCTCGTCATGGAATGATCACGTAGCTACCATATACTGGTCACGTGACTGATCATGCACAGATCACGTAAATGATCATGCACTGTTCACGTGACTGATCATGTACTGATCACGTGACTGATCATGCACTGATCACGTGGCTATCATGCTCTGCTCACGTGGCTGATCATGCAACGATCACGTAGCAACCATGTACTGGTCACGTGACTGATCATGCACTGATCACGTAATTGATCATGCACTGATCACGTGGCTCATCATGCACTGATCACGTGGCTGATCACACTGTGTATCACGTGACTGATCATGCACTGATCACGTGGCTCTCATGCACTGATCACGTGGCTGTCATGCACTGATCACGTGGATATCATGCACTGATCACGTGGCTGATCACACACGTATCACATGACTGATCATGCACTGATCACGTGGCTATCATGCACTGATCACGTGGCTGATCATGCACTGATCACGTGGCTGATCATGCACTGATCACGTGACTGATCATGCACTGATCACGTGATCATGCACTGATCACGTGACTGATCATGCACTGATCACGTGGCTGATCATGCACTGATCACGTGGCTGATCATGCACTGATCACGTGGCTGATCATGCACTGATCACGTGGCTGATCATGCACTGATCACGTGACTGATCATGCACTGATCACGTGGCTGATCATGCACTGATCACGTGGCTGATCATGCACTGATCACGTGGCTGATCATGCACTGATCACGTGCTGATCATGCACTGATCACGTGGCTGATCATGCACTGATCACGTGGCTGATCATGCACTGATCACGTTGACTGATCATGCACTGATCACGTGACTGATCATGCACTGATCACGTGACTGATCATGCACTGATCACGTGGCTGATCATGCACTGATCACGTGGCTGATCATGCACTGATCACGTGGCTGATCATGCACTGATCACGTGGCTGATCATGCACTGATCACGTGACTGATCATGCACTGATCACGTGGCTATCATGCACTGATCACGTGGCTGATCATGCACTGATCACGTGGCTGATCATGCACTGATCACGTGACTGATCATGCACTGATCACGTGACTGATCATGCACTGATCACGTGGCTATCATGCACTGATCACGTGGCTGATCATGCAATGATCATGTAGCTACCATGTACAGGTCACGTGACTGATCGCACATCAGGTGACTGATCATGCACTGATCACGTGGCTGATCATGCACTGATCACGTGCCTGATCATGCACTGATCACGTGACTGATCATGCACTGATCACATGGCTATCATGCACTGATCACGTGGCTGATCATGCACTGATCACGTGGCTGATCATGCACTGATACCGTGACTGAGCATGGACTGATCACATGACTATCATGTAGTGATCACGTGACTTAATGGCGCTGATCATGTGACTGATCATGCACTGATCATGTTTGCTATCATACACTGATCATGTGCCTCTGGAGGCAATAAACAAAGAGCTGAGTAGGCACGAATCAAACAGTCAGCAGGCAATAATCATGGAACTCAGGTGTGAGGAATCATGCTGCTCAGCTGGCAATAATCAAGCAGCTGAGCAGGCAGGAATTACGCAGCACAGCTGGCAATTGTCAAGCAGATGACAGGCAGGAATCGTGCAGCTCAGCTGGCAATTGTCAAGCAGATGAGCAGACAGTAATCACGCAGCTCAGCAGGCCCTGATCACGTGACTGAGCATGCACTGTTCACGTGGCTGATCATACACTGATCACGTGATGATCATGCACTGATCACGTGGATATCATGCACTGATCACGTGGCTGATCATACACTGTTCACGTGTCTGACCATGCACTGATCACGTGGCTGATCATACACTGCTCACGTAACTGATCATGCACTGATCACGTGGCTATCATGCACTGATCACGTGGCTGATCATGCACTGATCACGTGGCTGATCATGCACTGTCACGTGACTGATCATGCACTGATCACGTGGCTGATCATGCACTGATCACGTGGCTGATCATACTGATCACGTGACTGATCATGCACTGATCACGTGGCTATCATGCACTGATCACGTGGCTGATCATGCACTGATCACAGCTACCATGTACTGGTCACGTGACTGATCATGCACTGATCACGTAACTGATCATGCACTGATCACGTGGCTGATCATGCACTGATCACGTGACTGATCATGCACTGATCACGTGGCTATCATGCACTGATCACGTGGCTGATCATGCACTGATCACGTAGCTACCATGCACTGATCACGTGACTGATCATGCACTGATCACGTAATTGATCATGCACTGATCACGTGGCTGATCATGCACTGATCACGTGACTGATCATGCACTGATCACGTGACTATCATGCACTGATCACGTGGCTGATCATGCACTGATCACGTGGCTGATCATGCACTGATCACGTGACTGATCATGCACTGATCACGTGACTGATCATGCACTGATCACGTGGCTATCATGCACTATCACGTGGCTGATCATGCACTGATCACGTAGCTACCATGTACTGATCACGTGACTGATCATGCACTGATCACGTGACTGATCATGCACTGATCACGTGGCTATCATGCACTGATCACGTGGCTGATCATGCACTGATCACGTGCCTGATCATGCACTGATCACGTGACTGATCATGCACTGATCACGTGGATCATGCACTGATCACGTGACTGATCATGCACTGATCACGTGGCTGATCATGCACTGATCGTGGCTGATCATGCACTGATCACGTGGCTGATCATGCACTGATCACCGTGACTGAGCATGGACTGATCACATGACTATCATGTAGTGATCACGTGACTTAATGGCGCTGATCATGTGACTGATCATGCGCTGATCATGTTTGCTATCATACACTGATCATGTGCCTCTGGAGGCAATAAACAAAGAGCTGAGTAGGCACGAATCAAACAGTCAGCAGGCAATAATCATGGAACTCAGGTGTGAGGAATCATGCTGCTCAGCTGGCAATAATCAAGCAGCTGAGCAGGCAGGAATTACGCAGCACAGCTGGCAATTGTCAAGCAGATGACAGGCAGGAATCGTGCAGCTCAGCTGGCAATTGTCAAGCAGATGAGCAGACAGTAATCACGCAGCTCAGCAGGCCCAGATCACGTGACTGAGCATGCACTGTTCACGTGGCTGATCATACACTGATCACGTGATGATCATGCACTGATCACGTGGATATCATGCACTGATCACGTGGCTGATCATACACTGTTCACGTGTCTGACCATGCACTGATCACGTGGCTGATCATACACTGCTCACGTAACTGATCATGCACTGATCACGTGGCTGATCATGCACTGATCACGTGGCTGATCATGCACTGATCACGTGGCTGATCATGCACTGATCACGTGACTGATCATGCACTGATCACGTGGCTGATCATGCACTGATCACGTGGCTGATCATGCTCACGTGCTCATGCACACACGCACTGGCTATCATGCACTGCTCACGTGGCTCGTCATGCAATGATCACGTAGCTACCATATACTGGTCACGTGACTGATCATGCACAGATCACGTAAATGATCATGCACTGTTCACGTGACTGATCATGTGCTGATCACGTGACTGATCATGCACTGATCACGTGGCTATCATGCACTGCTCACGTGGCTGATCATGCAATCACATTAGCAACCATGTACTGGTCACGTGACTGATCATGCACTGATCAATGGTTGATCATGCACTGATCACGTGGCTCATCATGCACTGATCCGTGGCTCTGATCATGTATCACGTGACTGATCATGCACTGATCACGTGGCTATCATGCACTGATCACGTGGCTGTCATCACACTGATCACGTGGATATCATGCACTGATCACGTGGCTGATCATGCGTATCACATGACTGATCATGCACTGATCACGTGTTCTCATGCACTGATCACGTGGCTATCATGCACTGATCACGTGGCTGATCATGCAATGATCACGTAGCTACCATGTACACTGTCACGTGACTGATCATGCACTGATCACGTAATTGATCATGCACTGATCACGTGGCTGATCATGCAC
The DNA here is from genome assembly GCF_032452875.1 of Bos javanicus. Classification (NCBI taxonomy): domain Eukaryota; kingdom Metazoa; phylum Chordata; class Mammalia; order Artiodactyla; family Bovidae; genus Bos; species Bos javanicus. Next base: position 42,139 of record NW_026894927.1, read on the forward strand.
TGATCCGGTGGCTGATCACACATGTATCACGTGACTGATCATGCACTGATCACGTGGCTATCATGCACTGATCACGAGACAGATCATGCACTGATCACGTTTATATCATGCACTGATCACATGACTGCCCATGCACTGGTCACGTGGATGATCATACACTAATCATGTGACAGATCATGCACTGATCACGTGGCTGATCATGCACTGATACGTGACTGAGCATGCACTGATCACATGCTATCATGCAGTGATCACGTGACTAATGGCGCTGATCATGTGACTGATCATGCACTGATCATGTTTGCTATCATACACTGATCATGTGCCTCCAGGCAATAAACAAAGAGCTGAGTAGGCACTGTCAAACAGTCAGCAGGCAATAATCATGGACTCAGGTGTGAGGATCATGCTGCTCAGCTGGCAATAATCAAGCAGCTGAGCAGGCGGAATTACACGCTGGCTGGCAATTGTCAAGCAGATGACAGGCAGGAATCGTCAGCTCAGCTGGCAATTGTCAAGCAGATGAGCAGACAGTAATCACGCAGCTCAGCAGGCCTGATCACGTGACTGAGCATGCACTGTTCACGTGGCTGATCATACACTGATCACGTGATGATCATGCACTGATCTTGGATATCATGCACTGATCGTGGCTGATCATGCACTGATCACGTGTCTGATCATGCACTGATCACGTGGCTGATCATACACTGATCACGTAACTGATCATGCACTGATCACGTGGCTGATCATGCACTGATCACGTGGCTGATCATGCACTGATCACGTGGCTATCATGCACTGATCACGTGGCTGATCATGCACTGATCACGTGACTGATCATGCACTGATCACGTGGCTGATCATGCACTGATCACGTAACTGATCATGCACTGATCACGTGGCTGATCATGCACTGATCACGTGACTGATCATGCACTGATCACGTGGCTATCATGCACTGATCACGTGGCTGATCATGCACTGATCACGTGGCTATCATGCACTGATCGTGACTGATCATGCACTGATCACGTGACTGATCATGCACTGATCACGTGGACTGATCATGCACTGATCACGTGGCTGATCATGCACTGATCACGTGACTGATCATGCAGATCACGTGGCTGATCATGCACTGATCACGTGGCTGATCATGCACTGATCACGTGGCTATCATGCACTGATCACGTGGCTGATCATGCACTGATCACGTGACTGATCATGCACTGATCACGTGACTGATCATGCACTGATCACGTGGCTATCATGCACTGATCACGTGGCTGATCATGCACTGATCACGTGACTGATCATGCACTGATCACGTGACTGATCATGCACTGATCACGTGGCTATCATGCACTGATCACGTGGCTGATCATGCAATGATCACGTAGCTACCATGTACTGGTCACGTGACTGATCATGCACTGATCACGTGACTGATCATGCACTGATCACGTGGCTATCATGCACTGATCACGTGGCTGATCATGCACTGATCACGTGCCTGATCATGCAGATCACGTGACTGATCATGCACTGATCACGTGGCTATCATGCACTGATCACGTGGCTGATCATGCACTGATCACGTGGCTATCATGCACTGATCACATGGCTGATCATGCACTGATCACGTGGCTGATCATGCACTGATCACTGACTGAGCATGGACTGATCACGACTATCATGTAGTGATCACGTGACTTAATGGCGCTGATCATGTGACTGATCATGCGCTGATCATGTTTGCTATCATACACTGATCATGTGCCTCTGGAGGCAATAAACAAAGAGCTGAGTAGGCACGAATCAAACAGTCAGCAGGCAATAATCATGGAACTCAGGTGTGAGGAATCATGCTGCTCAGCTGGCAATAATCAAGCAGCTGAGCAGGCAGGAATTACGCAGCACAGCTGGCAATTGTCAAGCAGATGACAGGCAGGAATCGTGCAGCTCAGCTGGCAATTGTCAAGCAGATGAGCAGACAGTAATCACGCAGCTCAGCAGGCCCAGATCACGTGACTGAGCATGCACTGTTCACGTGGCTGATCATACACTGATCACGTGATGATCATGCACTGATCACTTGGATATCATGCACTGATCACGTGGCTGATCATACACTGTTCACGTGTCTGACCATGCACTGATCACGTGGCTGATCATACACTGCTCACGTAACTGATCATGCACTGATCACGTGGCTATCATGCACTGATCACGTGGCTGAACATGCACTGTTCACGTGGCTGATCACACACCTGTCACGTGACATATCATGCACTGATCACGTGGCACTCATGCACTGATCACGTGGCTGATCATACTCTGCTCACGTTGATCATGCACATCACGTGGCTATCATGCACTGCTCACGTGGCTCGTCATGGAATGATCACGTAGCTACCATATACTGGTCACGTGACTGATCATGCACTGATCACGTAAATGATCATGCACTGTTCACGTGACTGATCATGCACTGATCACGTGACTGATCATGCACTGATCACGTGGCTATCATGCTCTGCTCACGTGGCTGATCATGCAACGATCACGTAGCAACCATGTACTGGTCACGTGACTGATCATGCACTGATCACGTAATTGATCATGCACTGATCACGTGGCTGATCATGCACTGATCACGTGGCTGATCACACATGTATCACGTGACTGATCATGCACTGATCACGTGGCTCTCATGCACTGATCACGTGGCTGTCATGCACTGATCACGTGGATATCATGCACTGATCACGTGGCTGATGCACACGTATCACATGACTGATCATGCACTGATCACGTGGCTATCATGCACTGATCACGTGGCTATCATGCACTGATCACGTGGCTGATCATGCAATGATCACGTAGCTACCATGTGCACATCACGTGACTGATCATGCACTGATCACGGGTGATCATGCACTGATCACGTGGCTGATCATGCACTGATCACGTGGCTGATCACACACCTGATCACGTGACTGATCATGCACTGATCACGTGGCTATCATGCACTGATCACGTGACTGATCATGCACTGATCACGTCTATATCATGCACTGATCACATGACTGCCCATGCACTGATCACGTGGATGATCATACACTAATCATGTGACAGATCATGCACTGATCACGTGGCTGATCATGCACTGATACCGTGACTGAGCATGGACTGATCACATGACTATCATGTAGTGATCACGTGACTTAATGGCGCTGATCATGTGACTGATCATGCGCTGATCATGTTTGCTATCATACACTGATCATGTGCCTCTGGAGGCAATAAACAAAGAGCTGAGTAGGCACGAATCAAACAGTCAGCAGGCAATAATCATGGAACTCAGGTGTGAGGAATCATGCTGCTCAGCTGGCAATAATCAAGCAGCTGAGCAGGCAGGAATTACGCAGCACAGCTGGCAATTGTCAAGCAGATGACAGGCAGGAATCGTGCAGCTCAGCTGGCAATTGTCAAGCAGATGAGCAGACAGTAATCACGCAGCTCAGCAGGCCCTGATCACGTGACTGAGCATGCACTGTTCACGTGGCTGATCATACACTGATCACGTGATGATCATGCACTGATCACGTGGATATCATGCACTGATCACGTGGCTGATCATACACTGATCACGTGTCTGATCATGCACTGATCACGTGGCTGATCATGCACTGCTCACGTAACTGATCATGCACTGATCACGTGGCTGATCATGCACTGATCACGTGGCTGATCATGCACTGATCACGTGGCTATCATGCACTGATCACGTGGCTGATCATGCACTGATCACGTGGCTGATCATGCACTGATCACGTGGCTGATCATGCACTGATCACGTAACTGATCATGCACTGATCACGTGGCTGATCATGCACTGATCACGTGACTGATCATGCACTGATCACGTGGCTATCATGCACTGATCACGTGGCTGATCATGCACTGATCACGTAGCTATCATGCACTGATCACGTGACTGATCATGCACTGATCACGTGACTGATCATGCACTGATCACGTGACTGATCATGCACTGATCACGTGACTGATCATGCACTGATCACGTGACTGATGCACTGATCACGTGGCTATCATGCACTGATCACGTGGCTGATCATGCACTGATCACGTGGCTGATCATGCACTGATCACGTGACTGATCATGCACTGATCACGTGGCTATCATGCACTGATCACGTGGCTGATCATGCACTGATCACGTGACTGATCATGCACTGATCACGTGACTGATCATGCACTGATCACGTGGCTATCATGCACTCTCACGTGGCTGATCATGCAATGATCATGTAGCTACCATGTACTGGTCACGTGACTGATCATACACCCATCAGGTGACTGATCATGCACTGATCACGTGGCTGATCATGCACTGATCACGTGACTGATCATGCACTGATCACGTGACTGATCATGCACTGATCACCTGATCATGAACTGATCACCTTGCTGATCATGCACTGATCACGTGGCTGATCATGCACTGATACCGTGACTGAGCATGGACTGATCACATGACTATCATGTAGTGATCACGTGACTTAATGGCGCTGATCATGTGACTGATCATGCGCTGATCATGTTTGCTATCATACACTGATCATGTGCCTCTGGAGGCAATAAACAAAGAGCTGAGTAGGCACGAATCAAACAGTCAGCAGGCAATAATCATGGAACTCAGGTGTGAGGAATCATGCTGCTCAGCTGGCAATAATCAAGCAGCTGAGCAGGCAGGAATTACGCAGCACAGCTGGCAATTGTCAAGCAGATGACAGGCAGGAATCGTGCAGCTCAGCTGGCAATTGTCAAGCAGATGAGCAGACAGTAATCACGCAGCTCAGCAGGCCCTGATCACGTGACTGAGCATGCACTGTTCACGTGGCTGATCATACACTGATCACGTGATGATCATGCACTGATCACGTGACTATCATGCACTGATCACGTGGCTGATCATACACTGATCACGTGTCTGACCATGCACTGATCACGTGGCTGATCATACACTGATCACGTAACTGATCATGCACTGATCACGTGGCTATCATGCACTGATCACGTGGCTGATCATGCACTGATCACGTGGCTGATCATGCACTGATCACGTGACCATGACTGATCACGTGGCTGATCATGCACTGATCACGTGACTGATCATGCACTGATCACGTGACTGATCATGCACTGATCACGTGGCTATCATGCACTGATCACGTGGCTGATCATGCACTGATCACGTAGCTACCATGCACTGATCACGTGACTGATCATGCACTGATCACGTAACTGATCATGCACTGATCACGTGACTGATCATGCACTGATCACGTGACTGATCATGCACTGATCACGTGGCTATCATGCACTGATCACGTGGCTGATCATGCACTGATCACGCAGCTACCATGTACTGGTCACGTGACTGATCATGCACTGATCACGTGGCTGATCATGCACTGATCACGTGGCTGATCATGCACTGATCACGTGACTGATCATGCACTGATCACGTGACTGATCATGCACTGATCACGTGGCTATCATGCACTGATCACGTGGCTGATCATGCACTGATCACGTGACTGATCATGCACTGATCACGTGACTGATCATGCACTGATCACGTGACTGATCATGCACTGATCACGTGGCTATCATGCACTGATCACGTGGCTGATCATGCACTGATCACGTAGCTACCATGTACTGATCACGTGGCTGATCATGCACTGATCACGTGACTGATCATGCACTGATCACGTGGCTGATCATGCACTGATCACGTGGCTGATCATGCACTGATCACGTGGCTGATCATGCACTGATCACGTGACTGATCATGCACTGATCACGTGGCTATCATGCACTGATCACGTGGCTGATCATGCACTGATCACGTGGCTATCATGCACTGATCACGTGGCTGATCATGCACTGATCACGTGGCTGATCATGCACTGATCACGTGACTGATCATGCACTGATCACGTGGCTGATCATGCACTGATCACGTGACTGATCATGCACTGATCACGTGGCTGATCATGCACTGATCACGTGACTGATCATGCACTGATCACGTGGCTATCATGCACTGATCACGTGGCTGATCATGCACTGATCACGTAGCTATCATGCACTGATCACGTGACTGATCATGCACTGATCACGTAACTGATCATGCACTGATCACTGACTCATGCACTGATCACGTGACTGATCATGCACTGATCACGTGACTGATCATGCACTGATCACGTGGCTATCATGCACTGATCACGTGGCTGATCATGCACTGATCACGTGGCTATCATGCACTGATCACGTGGCTGATCATGCACTGATCACGTGACTGATCATGCACTGATCACGTGACTGATCATGCACTGATCACGTGGCTGATCATGCACTGATCACGTGGCTGATCATGCACTGATCACGTGACTGATCATGCACTGATCACGTGACTGATCATGCACTGATCACGTGGCTATCATGCACTACTCACGTGGCTGATCATGCAATGATCATGTAGCTACCATGTACTGGTCACGTGACTGATCATGCACTGATCAGGTGACTGATCATGCACTGATCACGTGGCTGATCATGCACTGATCACGTGACTGATCATGCACTGATCACGTGACTGATCATGCACTGATCACGTGGCTATCATGCACTGATCACGTGGCTGATCATGCACTGATCACGTGGCTGATCATGCACTGATACCGTGACTGAGCATGGACTGATCACATGACTATCATGTAGTGATCACGTGACTTAATGGCGCTGATCATGTGACTGATCATGCACTGATCATGTTTGCTATCATACACTGATCATGTGCCTCTGGAGGCAATAAACAAAGAGCTGAGTAGGCACGAATCAAACAGTCAGCAGGCAATAATCATGGAACTCAGGTGTGAGAATCATGCTGCTCAGCTGGCAATAATCAAGCAGCTGAGCAGGCAGGAATTACGCAGCACAGCTGGCAATTGTCAAGCAGATGACAGGCAGGAATCGTGCAGCTCAGCTGGCAATTGTCAAGCAGATGAGCAGACAGTAATCACGCAGCTCAGCAGGCCCTGATCACGTGACTGAGCATGCACTGATCACGTGGCTGATCATACACTGATCACGTGATGATCATGCACTGATCACGTGACTATCATGCACTGATCACGTGGCTGATCATACACTGATCACGTGGCTGACCATGCACTGATCACGTGGCTGATCATGCACTGCTCACGTAACTGATCATGCACTGATCACGTGGCTATCATGCACTGATCACGTGGCTGATCATGCACTGATCACGTGGCTATCATGCACTGATCACGTGACTGATCATGCACTGATCACGTGGCTGATCATGCACTGATCACGTGACTGATCATGCACTGATCACGTGACTGATCATGCACTGATCACGTGGCTATCATGCACTGATCACGTGGCTGATCATGCACTGATCACGTAGCTATCATGCACTGATCACGTGACTGATCATGCACTGATCACGTAACTGATCATGCACTGATCACGTGGCTGATCATGCACTGATCACGTGACTGATCATGCACTGATCACGTGACTGATCATGCACTGATCACGTGGCTGATCATGCACTGATCACGTGGCTGATCATGCACTGATCACGTGCTATCATGCATGATCACGTGACTGATCATGCACTGATCACGTGGCTGATCATGCACTGATCACGTGGCTGATCATGCACTGATCACGTGACTGATCATGCACTGATCACGTGACTGATCATGCACTGATCACGGCTATCATGCACTGATCACGTGGCTGATCATGCACTGATCACGTGCCTGATCATGCACTGATCACGTGACTGATCATGCACTGATCACGTGACTGATCATGCACTGATCACGTGGCTATCATGCACTGATCACGTGGCTGATCATGCAATGATCACGTAGCTACCATGTACTGGTCACGTGACTGATCATGCACTGATCACGTGACTGATCATGCACTGATCACGTGGCTATCATGCACTGATCACGTGGCTGATCATGCACTGATCACGTGGCTGATCATGCACTGATCACGTGACTGATCATGCACTGATCACGTGCTGATCATGCACTGATCACGTGACTGATCATGCACTGATCACGTGGCTGATCATGCACTGATCACGTGGCTATCATGCACTGATCACGTGGCTGATCATGCACTGATACCGTGACTGAGCATGGACTGATCACATGACTATCATGTAGTGATCACGTGACTTAATGGCGCTGATCATGTGACTGATCATGCGCTGATCATGTTTGCTATCATACACTGATCATGTGCCTCTGGAGGCAATAAACAAAGAGCTGAGTAGGCACGAATCAAACAGTCAGCAGGCAATAATCATGGAACTCAGCTGTGAGGAATCATGCTGCTCAGCTGGCAATAATCAAGCAGCTGAGCAGGCAGGAATTACGCAGCACAGCTGGCAATTGTCAAGCAGATGACAGGCAGGAATCGTGCAGCTCAGCTGGCAATTGTCAAGCAGATGAGCAGACAGTAATCACGCAGCTCAGCAGGCCCTGATCACGTGACTGAGCATGCACTGTTCACGTGGCTGATCATACACTGATCACGTGATGATCATGCACTGATCACTTGGATATCATGCACTGATCACGTGGCTGATCATACACTGTTCACGTGTCTGACCATGCACTGATCACGTGGCTGATCATGCACTGATCACGTAACTGATCATGCACTGATCACGTGGCTGATCATGCACTGATCACGTGGCTGATCATGCACTGATCACGTGGCTATCATGCACTGATCACGTGACTGATCATGCACTGATCACGTGACTGATCATGCACTGATCACGTGGCTGATCATGCACTGATCACGTGACTGATCATGCACTGATCACGTGACTGATCATGCACTGATCACGTGGCTATCATGCACTGATCACGTGGCTGATCATGCACTGATCACGTAGCTACCATGCACTGATCACGTGACTGATCATGCACTGATCACGTGACTGATCATGCACTGATCACGTGGCTGATCATGCACTGATCACGTGACTGATCATGCACTGATCATGTTTGGTGTCATGCACTGATCATGTGACTGGAGGCAATGAACAAAGAGCTGAGTAGGCAGGAATCAGTCAGCAGGCACTAATCATGGAACTCAGCTCTGAGAAATCATGCTGCTCAGCTGGCAATAATCAAGTAGCTGATCAGGCAGGGATCACGCAGCACAGCTGGCAATGATCAAGCAGATGACAGGCAGGAATCGTGCAGCTCAGCTGGCAATTGTCAAGAGATGAGCAGACAGTAATCACGCAGCTCATCATGCACTGATCACGTGACTGATCATGCACTGATCACGTGGCTGATCATACACTGATCACGTGACTGATCATGCACTGATCACGTGGCTATCATGCACTGATCACGTGGCTGATCATGCACTGATCACGTAGCTATCATGCACTGATCACGTGACTGATCATGCACTGATCACGTGGCTGATCATGCACTGATCACGTGACTGATCATGCACTGATCACGTGACTGATCATGCACTGATCACGTGACTGATCATGCACTGATCACGTGGCTGATCATGCACTGATCACGTGACTGATCATGCACTGATCACGTGACTGATCATGCACTGATCACGTGACTGATCATGCACTGATCACGTGGCTATCATGCACTGATCACGTGGCTGATCATGCACTGATCACGTGACTGATCATGCACTGATCACGTGACTGATCATGCACTGATCACGTGGCTATCATGCACTACTCACGTGGCTGATCATGCAATGATCATGTAGCTACCATGTACAGGTCACGTGACTGATCATACACCCATCAGGTGACTGATCATGCACTGATCACGTGGCTGATCATGCACTGATCACGTGACTGATCATGCACTGATCACGTGACAATCATGCACTGATCACATGGCTATCATGAACTGATCACGTGGCTGATCATGCACTGATCACGTGGCTGATCATGCACTGATACCGTGACTGAGCATGGACTGATCACATGACTATCATGTAGTGATCACGTGACTTAATGGCGCTGATCATGTGACTGATCATGCGCTGATCATGTTTGCTATCATACACTGATCATGTGCCTCTGGAGGCAATAAACAAAGAGCTGAGTAGGCACGAATCAAACAGTCAGCAGGCAATAATCATGGAACTCAGGTGTGAGGAATCATGCTGCTCAGCTGGCAATAATCAAGCAGCTGAGCAGGCAGGAATTACGCAGCACAGCTGGCAATTGTCAAGCAGATGACAGGCAGGAATCGTGCAGCTCAGCTGGCAATTGTCAAGCAGATGAGCAGACAGTAATCACGCAGCTCAGCAGGCCCAGATCACGTGACTGAGCATGCACTGTTCACGTGGCTGATCATACACTGATCACGTGATGATCATGCACTGATCACGTGACTATCATGCACTGATCACGTGGCTGATCATACACTGTTCACGTGTCTGACCATGCACTGATCACGTGGCTGATCATACACTGCTCACGTAACTGATCATGCACTGATCACGTGGCTATCATGCACTGATCACGTGGCTGATCATGCACTGATCACGTGGCTGATCACACACCTGTCACGTGACTATCATGCACTGATCACGTGGCACTCATGCACTGATCACGTGGCTGATCATGCACTGATCACGTAACTCATGCACACATCACGTGGCTGATCATGCACTGATCACGTGGCTATCATGCACTGATCACGGGCTGATCATGCACTGATCACGTCCTATATCATGCACTGATCACATGACTGATCATGCACTGATCACGTGGATGATCATGCACTGATCACGTGACTGATCATGCACTGATCACGTGGCTGATCATGCACTGATCACGTGACTGAGCATGGACTGATCACATGACTATCATGTAGTGATCACGTGACTTAATGGCACTGATCATGTGACTGATCATGCACTGATCATGTTTGCTATCATGCACTGATCATGTGCCTCTGGAGGCAATAAACAAAGAGCTGAGTAGGCACGAATCAAACAGTCAGCAGGCAATAATCATGGAACTCAGGTGTGAGGAATCATGCCTCAGCTGGCAATAATCAAGCAGCTGATCAGGCAGAATCACGCACTGCTGCAATTGTCAAGCAGATGACAGGCAGGAATCATGCAGCTCAGCTGGCAATTGTCAAGCAGATGAGCAGACAGTAATCACGCAGCTCAGCAGGCACTGATCACGTGCTGGCATGCACTGTTCACGTGGCTGATCATGCACTGATCACGTGATGATCATGCACTGATCACGTGGCTGATCATGCACTGATCACGTGGCTGATCATGCACTGATCACGTGACTGACCATGCACTGATCACGTGACTGATCATGCACTGATCACGTAACTGATCATGCACTGATCACGTGGCTATCATGCACTGATCACGTGGCTGATCATGCACTGATTCACGTGGCTGATCACACTGATCACGTGACATATCATGCACTGATCACGTGGCTGATCATGCACTGATCACGTGGCTAATCATACACTGATCACGTAACTCATGCACTGATCACGTGGCTATCATGCACTGATCACGTGGCTGTCATGCACTGG
>NW_026894928.1:0-53543 GCF_032452875.1 Bos javanicus
ATGATCAGCCACGTGATCAGTGCATGATAGCTACGTGATCAGTGCATGATCAGCCACGTGATCAGTGCATGAGAGCCACGTGATCAGTGCATGATCAGTCACGTGATACATGTGATCAGCCACGTGATCAGTGCATGATCAGCCACGTGATCAGTGCATGATCAATTACGTGATCAGTGCATGATCAGTCACGTGACCAGTACATGGTAGCCACGTGATCATTGCATGATCAGCCACGTGAGCAGTGCATGATAGCCACGTGATCAGTGCATGATCAGTCACGTGATCAGTGCATGATCAGTCACGTGATCAGTGCATGATCATTGACGTGATCAGTGCATGATCAGTCACGTGATCAGTATATGATAGCCACGTGATCAGTGCATGATCAGCCACGTGATCAGTGCATGATCAGCCACGTGATCAGTGCATGATCAGTCACGTGATCAGTGTATGATCAGCCACGTGATCAGTGCATGATATCCACGTGATCAGTGCATGATCATCACGTGATCAGTGCATGATCAGCCACGTGATCAGTGCATGCTCAGTCACGTGATCAGGGCCTGCTGAGCTGCGTGATTACTGTCTGCTCATCTGCTTGACAATTGCCAGCTGAGCTGCACGATTCCTGCCTGTCATCTGCTTGACAATTGCCAGCTGTGCTGCGTAATTCCTGCCTGCTCAGCTGCTTGATTATTGCCAGCTGAGCAGCATGATTCCTCACACTGAGTTCCATGATTATTGCCTGCTGACTGTTTGATTCTGCTTACTCAGCTCTTTGTTGATTGCCTCCAGAGGCACATGATCAGTGTATGATAGCAACATGATCAGTGCATGATCAGTCACATGATCAGCGCCATTAAGTCACGTGATCAGTACATGATAGTCATGTGATCAGTCCATGCTCAGTCACGGTATCAGTGCATGATCAGCCACGTGATCAGTGCATGATCAGCCACGTGATCAGTGCATGATAGCTACGTGATCAGTGCATGATCAGTCACGTGATCAGTGCATGATCAGGCACGTGATCAGTGCATGATCAGCCACGTGATCAGTGCATGATCACCTGATGGGTGTATGATCAGTCACGTGACCAGTACATGGTAGCTACATGATCATTGCATGATCAGCCACGTAGTGCATGATAGCCACGTGATCAGTGCATGATCAGTCACGTGATCAGTGCATGATCAGTCATGTGATCAGTGCATGATCAGCCACGTGATCAGTGCATGATCAGCCACGTGATCAGTGCATCATAGCCACGTGATCAGTGCATGATCAGTCACGTGATCAGTGCATGATCAGTCACGTGATCAGTGCATGATCAGCCACGTGATCAGTGCATGATCAGCCACGTGATCAGTGCATGATCAGTCACGGATCAGTGCATGATCAGTCACGTGATCAGTGTATGCATCATCAGTCACGTGATCAGTGCATGATAGCCACGTGATCAGTGCATGATCAGTCATGTGAGCAGTGCATGATAGCCACGTGATCAGTGCATGATCAGTCACGTGATCAGTGCATGATCAGTCACGTGATCAGTGCATGATAGCCACGTGATCAGTGCATGATCAGCCACGTGATCAGTGCATGATCAGCCACGTGATCAGTGCATGATCAGTCACGTGATCAGTGCATGATCAGCCACGTGATCAGTGTACACAGGCAACGTGATCAGTGCATGTCAGCCAAGTGATCAGTGCATGATAGCCACGTGATCAGTGCATGATCAGTCACGTGATCAGTGCATGATCAGTCACGTGATCAGTGTGTGATCAGCCACGTGAACAGTGCTCAGTCACGTGATCAGGGCCTGCTGAGCTGCGTGATTACTGTCTGCTCATCTGCTTGACAATTGCCAGCTGAGCTGCACGTTCCTGCCTGTCATCTGCTTGACAATTGCCAGCTGTGCTGCGTAATTCCTGCCTGCTCAGCTGCTTGATTATTGCCAGCTGAGCAGCATGATTTCTCACAGCTGAGTTCCATGATTATAGCCTGCTGACTGATTCGTGCCTACTCAGCTCTTTGTTCATTGCCTCCAGAGGCACATGATCAGTGTGTGATACCAAACATGATCAGCACATGATCAGTCACATGATCAATGCATGATAAGCCACGTGATCAGTGCATGATCAGTCATGTGATCAGTGCATGATCAGTCATGTGATCAGTGCATGGTAGCTGCGTGATCAGTGCATGATCAGCCACGTGATCAGTGCATGATAGCCACGTGATCAGTGCATGATCAGTCACGTGATCAGTGCATGATCAGTACGTGATCAGTGCATGATCAGTCACGTGATCAGTGCATGATCAATCACGTGATCAGTGCATGATCAGTCACTGATCAGTGAATGGTAGCTACGTGATCATTGCATGATCAGCCACGTGATCAGTGCATGATAGCCACGTGATCAGTGCATGATCACACGTGATCAGTGCATGATCAGTCATGGATATGCATGATCAGCCACGTGATCAGTGCATGATAGCCACGTGATCAGTGCATGATAGCCACGTGATCAATTCATGATTATTTACGTGATCTGTACATGATCAGTCACGTGATCAGTGCATGATCAGCCACGTGATCAGTGCATGATGAGCCACGTGATCAGTGCAGGATCAATCACGTGATCAGTGCATGATCAGTCACGTGATCAGTTATGGTAGCTACGTGATCATTGCGTGATCAGCCACGTGATCAGTGCATGATAGCTACATGATCAGTGCATGATCAGCCACGTGATCTGCATGATGAGCCACGTGATCAGTGCATGATCAGTCACGTGATCAGTGCATGATCAGCCACGTGATCAGTGCATGATGAGCCACGTGATCACTTCATGATTATTCAGGTGATCTGTACATGATCAGTCACGTGATCAGTGCATGATCAGTCATGTGATCAGTGTATGACCAGCCAAGTGATCAGTGCATGATAGCCACGTGATCAGTGCATGATCAGCCACGTGATCAGTGCATGATCAGTCACGTGATCAGTGTATGATCAGCCACGTGATCAGTGCATGATCAGCCACATGATCAGTGCATGATCAGTTACGTGATCAGTGCATGATCAGCCAGATGATAAGTGCATGATCAGTCACGTGATAAGTACATGATCAGGCACGTGAACAGTGCATGATCATTTACGTGATCTGTGCATGATCAGTCACGTGACCAGATATGTGTATGACTTGCTGATCATTCCCTGATCAGCCACGTGAGCAGTGCATGATAGAAACGTGATGTGTCCATGATGAGTTACGTGAGCAGAGTATGATCAGCCACGTGATCAGTGCATGAGTGCCACGTGATCAGTGCATGATATGTCACGTGACAGGTGTGTGATCAGCCACGTGAACATTGCATGTTCAGCCACGTATTCAGTGCATGATAGCCACGTGATCAGTGCATGATCAGTTACGTGAGCAGTGTATGATCAGCCACGTGATCAGTGCATGGTCAGACACGTGAACAATGTATGATCAGCCACGTGATCAGTGCATGATATCCAAGTGATCAGTGCATGATCAGTCACGTGATCAGTGTTTGATCAGCCACGTGAACAGTGCATGCTCAGTCACGTGATCAGGGCCTGCTGAGCTGCGTGATTACTGTCTGCTCATCTGCTTGACAATTGCCAGCTGAGCTGCACGATTCCTGCGTGTCATCTGCTTGACAATTGCCAGCTGTGCTGCGTAATTCCTGCCTGCTCAGCTGCTTGATTATTGCCAGCTGAGCAGCATGATTCCTCACAGCTGAGTTCCATGATTATTGCCTGCTGACTGTTTGATTCGTGCCTACTCAGCTCTTTGTTTATTGCCTCCAGAGGCACATGATCAGTGTATGATAGCAAACATGATCAGCACATGATCAGTCACATGATCAGCGCCATTAAGTCACGTGATCACTACATGATAGTCATGTGATCAGTCCATGCTCAGTCACGTGATCAGTGCATGATCAGCCACGTGATCAGTGCATGATCTGTCACATGAGTAGTGTATGATCACCCACGTGATCGGTGCATGATCAGTCACCTGATGGGTGTATGATCATTCACGTGACCAGTACATGGTAGTTACATGATCATTGCATGATCAGCCACGTGATAGTGCATGATAGCCACGTGATCACTGCATGATCAGTCACGTGATCAGTGCATGATCAGTCATGTGACCAGTACATGGTAGCTGTGGGATCATGCATGATCAGCCACGTGAGCAGTGCATGATAGCCACGTGATCAGTGCATGATCAGACACGAGATCAGTGCATGATCAGTCACGTGATCAGTGCATGATCAGCCACGTGATCAGTGATGATCAGGCACGTGATCAGTGTATGTCCAGCCAAGTGACAGCTGCATGATAGCCACGTGATCAGTGCATGATCAATCACGTGATCAGTGCATGATCAGTCACGTGATCAGTGTATGATCAGCCACGTGAACAGTGCATGCTCAGTCACGTGATCAGGGCCTGCTGAGCTGCGTGATTACTGTCTGCTCATCTGCTTGACAATTGCCAGCTGAGCTGCATGATTCCGGCCTGTCATCTCCTTGACAATTGCCACCTGTGCTGCGTAATTCCTGCCTGCTCTTCTACTTGATTATTGCCAGCAGAGCAGCATGATTTCTCAGAGGTGAGTTCCATGATTATAGCCTGCTGACTGATTCCTGCCTACTCAGCTCTTTGTTCATTGCCTCCAGAGGCACATGATCAGTGTGTGACACCAAACATGATCAGTGCATGATCAGTCACATAATCAATGCATGATACGTGATCAGTGCATGATCAATTATGTGATCAGTGCATGATCAGTCATGTGACCAGTACATGGTAGCTGCGTGATCATTGCATGATCAGCCACGTGAGCAGTGCATGATAGCCATGTGATCAGAGCATGATCAGTCACGTGATCTGTGCATGATCAGTCACGTGATCTTTGCATGATCAGTCACGTGATCAGTGCATGATCAATTACCTGATCAGTGCATGATCAGTCACGTGACCAGTGCATGGTAGCTACGTGAGCATTGCATTATCAGCCACGTGATCAGTGCATGATAGCCACGTGATCAGTGCATGATAGCCACGTGATCAGTGCATGATCAGTCACGTGATACGTGTGTGATCAGCCACGTGATCAGTGCATGTTATCCACGTGATCAGTGCAGGATAGCCACGTGATTACTTCATGATTATTTACGTGATCTGTACATGATCAGTCACGTGATTCGTGTGTGATCAGCCACCGGATAAGTGCGTGATGAGCCATGTGATCAGTGCAGGATAAATTACGTGATCAGTGCATATTCAGTCACATGACCAGTACATGGAAGCTACGTGATCATTGCGTGATCAGCCACGTGATCAGTGTATGAAAGCTACGTGATCAGTGCATGATAGCCACATGATCAGTGCATGAGAGCCACGTGATCAGTGCATGATCAGTCACGTGATACATGTGTGATCAGCCACGTGATCAGTGCATGATGAGCCACGTGATAAGTGCAGGATCAATTACGTGATCAGTGCATGATCAGTCACCTGATGGGTGTATGATCATTCACGTGACCTGTACATGGTAGCTACATGATCATTGCATGATAGCCACGTGAGTAGTGCATGATAGCCACGTGATCACTGCATGATCAGTCACGTGATCAGTGCATGATCAATTATGTGATCAGTGCATGATCAGTCATGTGACAAGTACATGGTAGCTGCGTGATCATTGCATGATCAACCACGTGAGCAGTGCATGATCAGTCACGTGATCTGTGCGTGATCAGTCACGTGATCTGTGCATGATCAGTCACATGATCAGTGTATGATCAATTACCTGATCAGTGCATGATCAGTCACGTGACCAGTGCATGGTAGCTACGTGATCATTGCATGATCAGCCACGTGATCAGTGCATGATAGCCACGTGATCAGTGCATGATAGCCACGTGATCAGTGCATGATCAGTCACATGATACTTGTGTGATCAGCCACGTGATCAGTGCATGTTATCCACGTGATCAGTGCAGGATAGCCATGGTATCACTTCATGATTATTTACGTGATCTGTACATGATCAGTCACGTGATACGTGTGTGATCAGCCACCGGATCAGTGCGTGATGAGCCATGTGATCAGTGCAGGATCAATTACGTGATCAGTGCATGATCAGTCACATGACCAGTACATGGTAGCTACGTGATCATTGCGTGATCAGCCACGTGATCAGTGCATGATAGCTACGTGATCAGTGCATGATAGCCACATGATCAGTGCATGAGAGTCACGAGATCAGTGCATGCTCAGTCACGTGATACATGTGTGATCAGCCACATGACCAGTGCACGATGAGCCACGTGATCAGAGCAGGATCAATTACGTGATCAGTGCATGATCAGTCACGTGACCAGTACATGGTTGCTACGTGATCCTTGCATGATCAGCCACGTGAGCAGAGCATGATAACCACGTGATCAGTGCATGATCAGTCACGTGATCAGTACATGATCAGTCACTTGAACAGTGCTTGATCATTGACGTGATCTGTGCATGATCAGTCACTTGACCAGTATATGGTAGCTACGTGATCATTCCATGACGAGCCAGGTGAGCAGTGCATGATAGCCACGTGATGTGTGCATGATCAGTTACGTGAGCAGAGTATGATCAGCCACGTGATCAGTGCATGAGTGCCACGTGATCAGTGCATGATATGTCACGTGACAGGTGTGTGATCAGCCCCGTGAACAGTGCATGTTCAGCCACGTGATCAGTGCATGATAGCCACGTGATCAGTGCATGATCAGTTACCTGAGCAGTGTATGATCAGCCACGTGATCAGTGCATGGTCAGACACGTAAACAGTGTATGATCAGCCACGTGATCAGTGCATGATATCCACGTGATCAGTGCATGATCATCACGTGATCAGTGTATGATCAGCCACGTGAATAGTGCATCCTCAGTCACGTGATAAGGGCCTGTTGAGCTGCGTGATTACTGTCTTCTCATCTGCTTGAAAATTGCCAGCTGGGCTGCATGATTCTTGCCTGTCATCTGCTTGACAATTGCCAGCTGTGCTGCGTAATTCCTGCCTGCTCAGCTGCTTGATTATTGCCAGCTGAGCAGCATGATTCCTCACACCTGAGTTCCATGATTATTGGCTGCTGACTGTTTGATTCGTGCCTACTCAGCTCTTTGTTTATTGCCTCCAGAGGCAAATGATCGGTGTATGATAGCAAACATGATCAGCGCATGATCAGTCACATGATCAGAGCCATTAAGTCACGTGATCACTACATGATAGTCATGTGATCAGTCCATGCTGAGTCACGGTATCAGTGCATGATCAGCCACGTGATCAGTGCATGATCAGCCAGGTGATCATTTCATGATAGCTATGTGATCAGTTCATGATTTGTCACGTGATCTATGCATGACCAGGCAGGTGGTCAGTGTATGATCATCGACGTGATCAGGGCATGATCCGTCACCTAATGGGTGTATGATCAGTCACCTGACCGGTACATGGTAGCTGCGTGATCATCGCGTGATCAGCCACGTGAGCAGTGCATGATAGCCACGTGATCAGTGCATGATCAGATACGAGATCAGTGCATGATCAGTCACGTGATCAGTGCATGATCAGCCACGTGATCAGTGCAGGACCAGGCACGTGATTAGTGTATGTCCAGCCAAGTGATCAGTGCATGATAGCCACGTGATCAGTGCATGTTCAATCACATGATCAGTGCATGATCAGTCACGTGATAGGTGTGTGATCAGCCACGTGAACAGTGCATGCTCAGTCACGTGATCAGGGCCTGCTGAGCTGCGTGATTACTGTCTGCTCATCTGCTTGACAATTTCCAGCTGAGCTGCATGATTCCTGCCTGTCATCTCCTTGACAATTGCCACCTGTGCTGCGTAATTCCTGCCTGCTCATCTACTTGATTATTGCCAGCTGAGCAGCATGATTTCTCAGAGGTGAGTTCCATGATTATAGCCTGCTGACTGATTCCTGCCTACTCAGCTCTATGTTCATTGCCTCCAGAGGCACATGATCAGTGTGTGACACCAAACATGATCAGCACATGATCAGTCACATAATATATGCATGATAAGCCAGGTGATCAGTGCATGATCAATTATGTGATCAGTGCATGATCAGTCATGTGACCAGTACATGGTAGCTGAGTGATCAGTGCATGATCAGCCACGTGAGCAGTTCATGATAGACACGTGATCAGTGCAGGATCAATCACGTGATCTGTGCATGATCAGTCACGGGATCAGTGCATGATCAATTACCTGATCAGTGCATGATCAGTCACGTGACCAGTGCATGGTAGCTACGTGATCATTGCATGATCAGCCACGTGATCAGTGCATGATAGCCACGTGATCAGTGCATGATAGTCACGTGATCAATGCATGATCAGTCACGTGATACGTGTGTGATCAGCCACGTGATCATTGCATGTTATCCACGTGATCAGTGCAGGATAGCCACGTGATCACTTCATGATTATTTACGTGATCTGTACATGATCAGTCACGTGATTCGTGTGTGATCAGCCACCGGATCAGTGCGTGATGAGCCATGTGATCAGTGCAGGATCAATTACGTGATCAGTGCATGACAGTCACATGACCAGTACATGGTAGCTACGTGATCATTGCGTGATCAGCCACGTGATCAGTGCATGATAGCTACGTGATCAGTGCATGATAGCTACGTGATCATTCCATGACGAGCCACGTGATCAGTGCATGATCAGTCACGTGATCAGTGCATGATCAGCCACATGAGGAGAGCATGATAGCCACGTGATCAGTACATGATCAGTCACGTTATCAGTACATGAGCAGTCACGGGAACAGTGCATGATCATTTACATGATCTGTGCATGATAAGTCCCGTGACCAGTATATGGTAGCTAGGTGATCATTGCATGACCAGCCACGTGAGCAGTGCATGATAGCCACGTCATGTGTGCATGATTATTCACGTGTTCAGTGCATGATCAGCCACGTGATCAGTGCATGATCAATTACTTGATCAGTGCATGATCAGTCACGTGAACAGTACATGGTGGCTACGTGATCATTGCATGATCAGCCACGTGATCAGTGCATGATCAGTCACCTGATCAGTGTATGATCAGCCATGTGATCAGTGCATGATCAATTACGTGATCAGTGCATGATTGTCACGTGATCAGTACATGGTAGCTACGTGATCATTGCATGATCAGCCATGTGAACCGTGCATGATAGCAACGAGATCAGTACATGATCAGGAACGTGATCAGTGCATGATCAGTCACGTGAACAGTGCATGATAAGTCACCTGATCAGTGTATGATCAATTACGTGATCACTAACGGCACAGTCACGTGATCAGCGCCTCTCAGTCACGTGACTACCGTATGATAAACACGTGATCAGTGAACGACCAGCCACGTGATCACTGCATGCGCAGTCAGGTGGTCAGTTTCTTATCAGCCACCTGATCAGTGCGTGCACAGTCCCCTGACCAGTGCCTGTCAGTCACTGATCACTGCCTGATAAACACGTGATCAGTGCCCGAACAGCCACGTCATCAGTGAATGCGCAGTCACGTGATCAGTGCATGATAGCCACGTGACCAGTGCGTGCACAGTCCCATGATCAGCGCCTGTCAGTCACTGATCACTGCCTGATAAACACGTGATCAGTGCCCGAACAGCCACGTCATCAGTGCATGCGCAGTCACGTGATCAGTGCATGATAGCCACGTGATCAGTGCATGCTCAGTCACGTGATCTGGACTTGATCAGCCACGTGATCAGGGCCTGCTGAGCTGCGTGATTCCTGCCGGCTCATCTGCATGACAATTGCCATCTGAGCTGCGTGATTCCTGTCGGCTCATCTGCTTGACAATTGCCAGCTGAGCTGCGTGATTCCTGCCTGGTCACGTGCTTGATTATTGCCAGTTGAGCAGCATGATTCATCACTGCTGAGCTCCATGCTTATTGCCTGCTGATTGCGTGGTTCGTGTCTGCTCAGCTCTTTGAGTATCGCCTCCTGAGGTCCCTGTTCGGTCGCCACCTGCCGGGGACCAGCCCCAACTGATCCAGGGTATTCGAAGGAGAGATGGCCTAGGCGACTATTTATATGCTAATCAGAGGTGTCAAGAATAATAGTATGAGGAGAGCTCAGTAGGAAAATTCGGTGGAGAAAAGAGACTGAGTGGCTTGGTTTACGCGGAAGACCAATCAAACTTCAAGACAAGAAATTTGCACCACTTACTTAGGCCGCAGGCGCCCTCTCGAATAGCGAAAGGTGCGTCACCCTAGACACCTTCTCGAGTGGGTCTTAGCAGCCCAGGCACAATTAGTAAGCGTGGTGGGTTCCGCGCTCCAGATGGAGACTCAGCTGGAAGTTAAAGGGAAGAATGACAAGGAACTTTATGAATTGGAGCTGTAAGTTAACTCTTTGAAAGAGAGAGCGAGATGGTGGTGGGGGACAGCCCCCAGTGAAATCAGAGGTGAGAGCACAAAGCAATACAGTAGGCAGACTCTGGTTTTTTTGGGGGGGAGATGCTCGAGAATATCCGGGTGGACTCCTGAGGCTCGATCCCACATTTGCGTATGCCGAGCCTCCTTCCTCATGACCTTTGTCCAGAGTGGAATGCCTCCCCGGCTCCCGACACATGATTAGTGCATGCTCAGTCACGATATCAGTGCATGCTCAGCCACGATACCAGTGCATGCTCAGCCACGTGATCACTGACGGCACAGTCACGCGATCAGCACCTCTCAGTCACGTGATCACCGTATGATAAACACGTGATCAGTGAACGACCAGCCACGTGATCACTGCATGTGCAATCAGGTGGTCAGTTCCTGATCAGCCACCTGATCAGTGCGTGCACAGTCCCCTGATCAGCGCCTGTCAGTCACTGATCACTGCCTGATAAACACGTCATCAGTGCCCGAACAGCCACGTCATCAGTGCATGCGCAGTCACGTGATCAGTGCATGATAGCCACGTGATCACTGCGTGCACAGTCCCATGATCAGCGCCTGTCAGTCACTGATCATTGCCTGATAAACACGTGATCAGTGCATGATGAGCCATGTGATCAGTGCCCGATCAGCCACGTCATCAGTGCATGCGCAGTCACGTGATCTGGACTTGATCAGCCACGTGATCAGGGCCTGCTGAGCTGCGTGATTCCTGCCGGCTCATCTGCATGACAATTGCCATCTGAGCTGCGTGATTCCTGCCGGCTCATCTGCTTGACAATTGCCAGCTGAGCTGCGTGATTCTTGCCTGGTCACGTGCTTGATTATTGCCAGTTGAGCAGCATGATTCTTCACTGCTGAGCTCCATGCTTATTGCCTGCTGATTTCGTGGTTCGTGTCTGCTCAGCTCTTTGAGTATCGCCTCCTGAGGTCCCTGTTTGGTCGCCACCTGCCGGGGACCAGCCCCAACTGATCCAGGGTATTCGAAGGAGAGATGGCCTAGGCGACTATTTATATGCTAATCAGCGATGTCAAGAATAATAGTATGAGGAGAGCTCAGTAGGAAAATTCGGTGGAGAAAAGAGACTGAGTAGCTTGGTTTACGCGGAAGACCAATCAAACTTCAAGACAAGATGTTTGCACCACTTACGTAGGCCTCAGGCGCCCTCTCGAATAGCGAAAGATGCCTCACCCTAGACACCTTCTCGAGTGGGTCTTAGCAGCCCAAGCATAATTAGTAAGTGTGGTGGGTTCCGCGCTCCAGATGGAGATTCAGCTGGAAGTTAAAGGGAAGAATGACAAGGAACTTTATGAATTGGAGCTGTAAGTTAACTCTTTGACAGAGAGAGCGAGATGGTGGTGGGGGACAGCCCCCAGTGAAATCAGAAGTGAGAGCACAAAGCAATACACTAGGCAGACTCTGGTTTTTTTTGGGGCGAGATGCTCGAGAATATCCGGGTGAACTCCTGAGGCTCGATCCCGCATTTGCGTATGCCGAGCCTCCTTCCTCATGACCTTTGTCCAGAGTGGAATGCCTCCCCGGCTCCCGGCACATGATCAGTGTATGCTCAGTCACGATATCAGTGCCTGCTCAGCCACGTGATCACTGACGGCACAGTCACGTGATCAGCGCCTCTCAGTCACGTGATCACCGGATGATAAACACGTGATCAGTGAACGACCAGGCACGTGATCACTGCATGCGCAGTCGGTTGGTCAGTTCCTGATCAGCCACCTGATCAGTGCGTGCACAGTCCCCTGATCAGCGCCTGTCAGTCACTGATCACTGCCTGATAAACACGTGATCAGTGCCCGAACAGCCACGTCATCAGTGCATGCGCAGTTACGTGATCAGTGCATGATAGCCACGTGATCAGTGCGTGCACAGTCCCATGATCAGCGCCTGTCAGTCACTGATCATTGCCTGATAAACACGTGATCAGTGCATGATGAGCCATGTGATCAGTGCCTGATCAGCCACGTCATCAGTGCATGCGCAGTCACGTCATCAGTGCATGATAGCCACGTGATCAGTGCATGCTCAGTCACGTGATCTGTACTTGATCAGCCACGTGATCAGTGCCTGCAGTGTCACGTGATAAGGGACTGCTGAGCTGCGTGATTCCTGCCGGCTCATCTGCATGACAATTGCCAGCTGAGCTGCGTGATTCCTGCCTGGTCATGTGCTTGATTATTGCCAGTTGAGCAGCATGATTCGTCACTGCTGAGCTCCATGCTTATTGCCTGCTGATTGCGTGGTTCGTGTCTGCTCAGCTCTTTGAGTATCGCCTCCTGAGGTCCCTATTCGGTCGCCACCTGCCGGGGACCAGCCCCAACTGATCCAGGGTATTCGAAGGAGAGATGGCCTAGGCGACTATTTATATGCTAATCAGAGATGTCAAGAATAAGAGTATGAGGAGAGCTCAGTAGGAAAATTCGGTGGAGAAAAGAGACTGAGTAGCTTGTTTACGCGGAAGACCAATCAAACTTCAAGACAAGAAGTTTGCACCACTTACGTAGGCCGCAGGCGCCTTCTCGAATAGCGAAAGGTGCCTCACCCTAGACACCTTCTCGAGTGGGTCTTAGCAGCCCAGGCATAATTAGTAAGCGTGGTGGGTTCCGCGATCCAGATGGAGACTCAGCTGGAAGTTAAAGGGAAGAATGACAAGGAACTTTATGACTTGGAGCTGTAAGTTAACTCTTTGACAGAGAGAGCGAGATGGTGGTGGGGGACAGCCCCCAGTGAAATCAGAGGTGAGAGCACAAAACAATACAGTAGGCAGACTCTGGTTTTTTTGGGGGGAGATGCTGGAGTATATCCGGGTGGACTCCCCTGGCTCGATCCCGAATTTGCGTATGCCGAGCCTCCTTCCTTATGACTTTTGTCCAGAGTGGAAGCCCTCCCCGGCTCCCGGCACATGATCAGTGCATGCTCAGTCACGATATCAGTGCCTGCTCAGCCACGTGATCACTGACGGCACAGTCACGTGATCAGCGCCTCTCAGTCACGTGATCACCGTATGATAAACACGTGATCAGTGAACGACCAGCCACGTGATCACTGCATGCGCGGTCAGATGGTCAGTTCCTGATCAGCCACCTGATCAGTGCGTGCACAGTCCCCTGATCAGCGCCTGTCAGTCACTGATCACTGCCGGATAAACACGTGATCAGTGCCCGAACAGCCACGTCATCAGTGTGATCAGTGCATGATAGCCACGTGATCAGTGCGTGCACAGTCCCATGATCAGCGCCTGTCAGTCACTGATCATTGCCTGATAAACACGTGATCAGTGCATGATGAGCCATGTGATCAGTGCCTGATCAGCCACGTCAGCAGTGCATGCGCAGTCACGTCATCAGTGCATGATAGCCACGTGATCAGTGCATGCTAGTCACGTGATCAGTGCATGCTCAGTCACGTGATCTGGACTTGATCAGCCACGTGATCAGTGCCTGCAGAGTCACGTGATCAGGGCCTGCTGAGCTGCGTGATTCCTGCCGGCTCATCTGCATGACAATTGCCATCTGAGCTGCGTGATTCCTGTCGGCTCATCTGCTTGACAATTGCCAGCTGAGCTGCGTGATTCCTGCCTGGTCACGTGCTTGATTATTGCCAGTTGAGCAGCATGATTCGTCACTGCTGAGCTCCATGCTTATTGCCTGCTGATTGCGTGGTTCGTGTCTGCTCAGCTCTTTGAGTATCGCCTCCTGAGGTCCCTGTTCGGTCGCTACCTGGCGGGGACCAGCCCCAACTGATCCAGGGTATTCGAAGGAGAGATGGCCTAGGCGACTATTTATATGCTAATCAGAGATGTCAAGAATAATAGTATGAGGAGAGCTCAGTAGGAAAATTCGGTGGAGAATAGAGACTGAGTAGCTTGGTTTACGCGGAAGACCAATCAAACTTCAAGACAAGAAGTTTGCACCACTTACGTAGGCCGCAGGCGCCCTCTCGAATAGCGAAAGGTGCCTCACACTAGACACCTTCTCGAGTGGGTCTTAGCAGCCCAGGCATAATTAGTAAGCGTGGTGGGTTCCGCGCTCCAGATGGAGACTCAGCTGGAAGTTAAAGGGAAGAATGACAAGGAACTTTATGAATTGGAGCTGTAAGTTAACTCTTTGACAGAGAGAGCGAGATGGTGGTGGGGGACAGCCCCCAGTGAAATCAGAGGTGAGAGCACAAAGCAATACAGTAGGCAGACTCCGGTTTTTTTGGGGGAGATGCTCGAGAATATCCGGGTGGACTCCTGAGGCTCGATCCCGCATTTGCGTATGCCGAGCCTCCTTCCTCATGACCTTTGTCCAGAATGGAATGCCTCCCCGGCTCCCGGCACATGATCAGTGCATGCTCAGTCACGATATCAGTGCCTGCTCAGCCACGTGATCACTGACGGCACAGTCACGTGATCAGCGCCTCTCAGTCACGTGATCACCGTATGATAAACACGTGATCAGTGAACGACCAGCCACGTGATCACTGCATGCGCGGTCAGATGGTCAGTTCCTGATCAGCCACCTGATCAGTGCGTGCACAGTCCCCTGATCAGCGCCTGTCAGTCCCTGATCACTGCCTGATAAACACGTGATCAGTGCCCGAACAGCCACGTCATCAGTGCATGCGCAGTCACGTGATCAGTGCATGATAGCCACGTGATCAGTGTGTGCACAGTCCCATGATCAGCGCCTGTCAGTCACTGATCACTGCCGGATAAACACGTGATCAGTGCATGATGAGCCATGTGATCAGTGCCTGATCAGCCACGTCATCAGTGCATGCGCAGTCACGTGGTCAGTGCATGATAGCCACGTGATCAGTGCGTGCACAGTCCCATGATCAGCGCCTGTCAGTCACTGATCATTGCCTGATAAACACGTGATCAGTGCATGATGAGCCATGTGATCAGTGCCTGATCAGCCACGTCATCAGTGCATGCAGTCACGTCATCAGTGCGTGATAGCCACGTGATCAGTGCATGCTAGTCACGTGATCAGTGCATGCTCAGTCACGTGATCTGGACTTGATCAGCCACGTGATCAGTGCCTGCAGAGTCACGTGATCAGGGCCTGCTGAGCTGCGTGATTCCTGCCGGCTCATCTGCATGACAATTGCCATCTGAGCTGCGTGATTCCTGTCGGCTCATCTGCTTGACAATTGCCAGCTGAGCTGCGTGATTCCTGCCTGGTCACGTGCTTGATTATTGCCAGTTGAGCAGCATGATTCGTCACTGCTGAGCTCCATGCTTATTGCCTGCTGATTGCGTGGTTCGTGTCTGCTCAGCTCTTTGAGTATCGCCTCCTGAGGTCCCTGTTCGGTCGCCACCTGCCGGGGACCAGCCCCAACTGATCCAGGGTATTCGAAGGAGAGATGGCCTAGGCGACTATTTATATGCTAATCAGAGATGTCAAGAATAATAGTATGAGGAGAGCTCAGTAGGAAAATTCGGTGGAGAATAGAGACTGAGTAGCTTGGTTTACGCGGAAGACCAATCAAACTTCAAGACAAGAAGTTTGCACCACTTACGTAGGCCGCAGGCGCCCTCTCGAATAGCGAAAGGTGCCTCACACTAGACACCTTCTCGAGTGGGTCTTAGCAGCCCAGGCATAATTAGTAAGCGTGGTGGGTTCCGAGCTCCAGATGGAGACTCAGCTGGAAGTTAAAGGGAAGAATGACAAGGAACTTTATGAATTGGAGCTGTAAGTTAACTCTTTGACAGAGAGAGCGAGATGGTGGTGGGGGACAGCCCCCTGTGAAATCAGAGGTGAGAGCACAAAGCAATACAGTAGGCAGACTCTGGTTTTTTTTGGGGGGAGATGCTGGAGAATATCCGGGTGGACTCCTGAGGCTTGATCCCGCATTTGCGTATGCCGAGCCTCCTTCCTCATGACCTTTGTCCAGAATGGAATGCCTCCCCGGCTCCCGGCACATGATCAGTGCATGCTCAGTCACGATATCAGTGCATGATCAGCCACGTGATCACTGATGGCACAGTCACGTGATCAGCGCCCTTCAGTCACGTGATCACCGTATGATAAACACGAGATCAGTGAACGACCAGCCACGTGATCACTGCATGCGCGGTCAGGTGGTCAGTTCCTGATCAGCCACCTGATCAGTGCGTGCACAGTCCCCTGATCAGCGCCTGTCAGTCACTGATCACTGCCTGATAAACACGTGATCAGTGCCCGAACAGCCACGTCATCAGTGCATGCGCAGTCACGTGATCAGTGCATGATAGCCACGTGATCAGTGCGTGCACAGTCCCATGATCAGCGCCTGTCAGTCACTGATCATTGCCGGATAAACACGTGATCAGTGCATGATGAGCCATGGGATCAGTGCCTGATCAGCCACGTCATCAGTGCATGCGCAGTGCATGATAGCCACGTCATCAGTGCATGCTCAGTCACGTGATCTGTACTTGATCAGCCACGTGATCAGTGCCTGCAGAGTCACGTGATCAGGGCCTGCTGAGCTGCGTGATTCCTGCCGGCTCATCTGCATGACAATTGCCATCTGAGCTGCGTGATTCCTGTCGGCTCATCTGCTTGACAATTGCCAGCTGAGCTGCGTGATTCCTGCCTGGTCACGGGCTTGATTATTGCCAGTTGAGCAGCATGATTCGTCACTGCTGAGCTCCATGCTTATTGCCTGCTGATTGCGTGGTTCGTGTCTGCTCAGCTCTTTGAGTATGGCCTCCTGAGGTCCCTGTTCGGTCGCCACCTGCCGGGGACCAGCCCCAACTGATCCAGGGTATTCGAAGGAGAGATGGCCTAGGCGACTATTTATATGCTAATCAGAGATGTCAAGAATAATAGTATGAGGAGAGCTCAGTAGGAAAATTCGGTGGAGAAAAGAGACTGAGTAGTTTGGTTTACGCGGAAGACCAATCAAACTTCAAGACAAGAAGTTTGCACCACTTACGTAGGCCGCAGGCGCCCTCTCGAATAGCGAAAGGTGCCTCACCCTAGACACCTTTTCGAGTGGGTCTTATCAGCCCAGGCATAATTAGTAAGCGTGGTGGGTTCCTCGCTCAAGATGGAGACTCAGCTGGAAGTTAAAGGGAAGAATGACAAGGAACTTTATGAATTGGAGCTGTAAGTTCACTCTTTGACAGAGAGAGCGAGATGGTGGTGGGGGACAGCCCCCAGTGAAATCAGAGGTGAGAACACAAAGCAATACAGTACGCAGACTCCGGTTTTTTTGGGGGGGAGATGCTCGAGAATATCCGGGTGGACTCCTGAAGCTCGATCCCCCATTTGCGTATGCCGAGCCTCCTTCCTCATGACCTTTGTCCAGAGTGGAAGGCCTCCCCGGCTCCCGGCACATGATCAGTGCATGCTAAGTCACGGTATCAGTGCCTGCTCAGCCACGTGATCACTGATGGCACAGTCACGTGATCAGCGCCTCTCAGTCACGTGATCACCGTATGATAAACACGTGATCAGTGAACGACCAGCCACGTGATCACTGCATGCGCAGTCAGGTGGTCAGTTCCTGATCAGCCACCTGATCAGTGCGTGCACAGTCCCCTGATCAGCGCCTGTCAGTCACTGATCACTGCCTGATAAACTCGTGATCAGTGCCCGAACAGCCACGTCATCAGTGCATGCGCAGTCACGTGATCAGTGCATGATAGCCACGTGATCAGTGCGTGCACAGTCCCATGATCAGCGCCTGTCAGTCACTGATCATTGCCTGATAAACACGTGATCAGTGCATGATGAGCCATGTGATCAGTGCCTGATCAGCCACGTCATCAGTGCATGCGCAGTCACGTCATCAGTGCATGATAGCCACGTGATCAGTGCGTGCACAGTCCCATGATCAGCGCCTGTCAGTCACTGGTCATTGCCTGATAAACACGTGATCAGTGCATGATGAGCCATGTGATCAGTGCCTGATCAGCCACGTCATCAGTGCATGCCCAGTCACGTCATCAGTGCATGATAGCCACGTGAACAGTGCATGCTCAGTCACGTGATCAGTGCATGCTCAGTCACGTGATCTGGACTTGATCAGCCACGTGATCAGTGCCTGCAGAGTCACGTGATCAGGGCCTGCTGAGCTGCGTGATTCCTGCCGGCTCATCTGCATGACAATTGCCATCTGAGCTGCGTGATTCCTGTCGGCTCATCTGCTTGACAATTGCCAGCTGAGCTGCGTGATTCCTGCCTGGTCACGGGCTTGATTATTGCCAGTTGAGCAGCATGATTCGTCACTGCTGAGCTCCATGCTTATTGCCTGCTGATTGCGTGGTTCGTGTCTGCTCAGCTCTTTGAGTATCGCCTCCTGAGGTCCCTGTTCGGTCGCCACCTGCCGGGGACCAGCCCCAACCGATCCAGGGTATTCGAAGGAGAGATGGCCTAGGCGACTATTTATATGCTAATCAGAGATGTCAAGAATAAGAGTATGAGGAGAGCTCAGTAGGAAAATTCGGTGGAGAAAAGAGACTGAGTAGCTTGGTTTACGCGGAAGACCAATCAAACTTCAAGACAAGAAGTTTGCACCACTTACGTAGGCCGCAGGCGCCCTCTCGAATAGCAAAAGGTGCCTCACCCTAGACACCTTCTCGAGGGGGTCTTAGCAGCCCAGGCATAATTAGTAAGCGTGGTGGGTTCCGCGCTCCAGATGGAGACTCAGCTGGAAGTTAAAGGGAAGAATGACAAGGAACTTTATGAATTGGAGCTGTAAGTTAACTCTTTGACAGAGAGAGCGAGATGGTGGTGGGGGACAGCCCCCAGTGAAATCAGAGGTGAGAGCACAAAGCAATACAGTAGGCCGACTCTGGTTTTTTTGGGGGGGAGATGCTCGAGAATATCCGGGTGGACTCCTGAGGCTCGATCCCGCATTTGCGTATGCCGAGCCTCCTTCCTCATGACCTTTGTCCAGAGTGGAATGCCTCCCCGGCTCCCGGCACATGATCAGTGCATGCTCAGTCACGATATCAGTGCCTGCTCAGCCACGTGATCACTGACGGCACAGTCACGTGATCAGCGCATCTCAGTCACGTGATCACCGTATGATAAACACGTGATCAGTGAAAGACCAGCCACGTGATCACTGCATGCGCGGTCAGGTGGTCAGTTCCTGATCAGCCACCTGATCAGTGCGTGCACAGTCCCCTGATCAGCGCCTGTCAGTCACTGATCACTGCCTGATAAACACGTGATCAGTGCCCGAACAGCCACGTCATCAGTGCATGCGCAGTCACGTGATCAGTGCATGATAGCCACGTGATCAGTGCGTGCACAGTCCCATGATCAGCGCCTGTCAGTCACTGATCATTGCCTGATAAACACGTGATCAGTGCATGATGAGCCATGTGATCAGTGCCCGATCAGCCACGTCATAAGTGCATTCGCAGTCACGTGATCAGTGCATGATAGCCACGTGATCAGTGCGTGACAGTCCCATGATCAGCGCCTGTCAATCACTGATCATTGCCTGATAAACACGTGATCAGTGCATGATGAGCCATGTGATCAGTGCCTGATCAGCCACGTCATCAGTGCATGCGCAGTCACGTCATCAGTGCATGATAGCCACGTGATCAGTGCATGCTCAGTCACGTGATCTGGACTTGATCAGCCACGTGATCAGTGCCTGCAGAGTCACGTGATCAGGGCCTGCTGAGCTGCGTGATTCCTGCCGGCTCATCTGCATGACAATTGCCATCTGAGCTGCGTGATTCCTGTCGGCTCATCTGCTTGACAATTGCCAGCTGAGCTGCGTGATTCCTGCCTGGTCACGTGCTTGATTATTGCCAGTTGAGCAGCATGATTCGTCACTGCTGAGCTCCATGCTTATTGCCTGCTGATTGCGTGGTTCGTGTCTGTTCAGCTCTTTGAGTATCGCCTCCTGAGGTCCCTGTTCGGTCGCCACCTGCCGGGGACCAGCCCCAACTGATCCAGGGTATTCGAAGGAGAGATGGCCTAGGCGACTATTTATATGCTAATCAGAGATGTCAAGAATAATAGTATGAGGAGAGCTCAGTATGAAAATTCGGTGGAGAAAAGAGACTGAGTGACTTGGTTTACGCGGAAGACCGATCAAACTTCAAGACAAGAAGTTTGCACCACTTACGTAGGCCTCAGGCGCCCTCTCGAATAGCGAAAGGTGCCTCACCCTAGACACCTTCTCGAGTGGGTTTTAGCAGCCCAGGCATAATTAGTAAGCGTGGTGGGTTCCGCGCTCCAGATGGAGACTCAGCAGGAAGTTAAAGGGAAGAATGACAAGGAACTTTATGAATTGAGCTGTAAGTTAACTCTTAGACAGAGAGAGCGAGATGGTGGTGGGGGACAGCCCCCAGTGAAATCAGAGGTGAGAGCACAAAGCAATACAGTACGCAGACTCTGGTTTTTTTTTGGGGGGGATGCTCAAGAATATCCGGGTGTACTCCTGAGGCTCGATCCCGCACTTGGGTATGCCGAGCCTCCATCCTCATGACCTTTGTCCAGAGTGGAATGCCTCCCCGGCTCCCGGCACATGATCAGTGCATGCTCAGTCACGATATCAGTGCATGCTCAGCCACGTGATCACTGATGGCACAGTCACGTGATCAGCGCCTCTCAGTCACGTGATCACCGTATGATAAACACTTGATCAGTGAACGACCAGCCACGTGATCACTGCATGCGCGGTCAGGTGGTCAGTACCCGATCAGCCACCTGATCAGTGCGTGCACAGTCCCCTGATCAGCGCCTGTCAGTCACTGATCACTGCCTGATAAACACGTGGTCAGTGCCCGAACAGCCACGTCATCATTGCATGCGCAGTCACGTGATCAGTGCATGATAGCCACGTGATCAGTGCGTGCACAGTCCCATGATCAGCGCCTGTCAGTCACTGATCATTGCCTGATAAACACGTGATCAGTGCATGATGAGCCATGTGATCAGTGCCTGATCAGCCACGTCATCAGTGCATGCGCAGTCACGTCATCAGTGCATGATAGCCACGTGATCAGTGCATGCTCAGTCACGTGATCTGGACTTGATCAGCCACGTGATCAGTGCCTGCAGAGTCACGTGATCAGGGCCTGCTGAGCTGCGTGATTCCTGCCGGCTCATCTGCATGACAATTGCCATCTGAGCTGCGTGATTCCTGTCGGCTCATCTGCTTGACAATTGCCAGCTGAGCTGCGTGATTCCTGCCTGGTCACGTGCTTGATTATTGCCAGTTGAGCAGCATGATTCGTCACTGCTGAGCTCCATGCTTATTGCCTGCTGATTGCGTGGTTCGTGTCTGCTCAGCTCTTTGAGTATCGCCTCCTGAGGTCCCTGTTCGGTCGCCACCTGCCGGGGACCAGCCCCAACTGATCCAGGGTATTCGAAGGAGAGATGGCCTAGGCGACTATTTATATGCTAATCAGAGATGTCAAGAATAATAGTATGAGGAGAGCTCAGTAGGAAAATGCGGTGGAGAAAAGAGACTGAGTAGCTTGGTTTACGCGGAAGACCAATCAAACTTCAAGACAAGAAGTTTGCACCACTTACGTAGGCCGCAGGCGCCCTCTCGAATAGCGAAAGGTGCCTCACCCTAGACACCTTCTCGAGTGGGTCTTAGCAGCCCAGGCATAATTAGTAAGCGTGGTGGGTTCCGCGCTCCAGATGGAGACTCAGCTGGAAGTTAAAGGGAAGAATGACAAGGAACTTTATGAATTGGAGCTGTAAGTTAACTCTTTGACAGAGAGAGCGAGATGGTGGTGGGGGACAGCCCCCAGTGAAATCAGAGGTGAGAGCACAAAGTAATACAGTAGGCAGACTCTGGTTTTTTTGGGGGGGAGATGCTCGAGAATATCCGGGTGGACTCCTGAGGCTCGATCCCGCATTTGCGTATGCCGAGCCTCCTTCCTCATGACCTTTGTCCAGAGTGGAATGCCTCCCCGGCTCCCGGCACATGATCAGTGCATGCTCAGTCACGATATCAGTGCCTGCTCAGCCACGTGATCACTGACGGCACAGTCACGTGATCAGCGCGTCTCAGTCACGTGATCACCGTATGATAAACACGTGATCAGTGAACGACCAGCCACGTGATCACTGCATGCGCGGTCAGGTGGTCAGTTCCTGATCAGCCACCTGATCAGTGCGTGCACAGTCCCCTGATCAGCGCCTGTCAGTCACTGATCACTGCCTGATAAACACGTGATCAGTGCCCGAACAGCCACGTCATCAGTGCATGCGCAGTCACGTGATCAGTGCATGATAGCCACGTGATCAGTGCGTGCACAGTCCCATGATCAGCGCCTGTCAGTCACTGATCATTGCCTGATAAACACGTGATCAGTGCATGATGAGCCATGTGATCAGTGCCTGATCAGCCACGTCATCAGTGCATGCGCAGTCACGTCATCAGCATGATAGCCACGTGATCAGTGCGTGCACAGTCCCATGATCAGCGCCTGTCAGTCACTGATCATTGCCTGATAAACACGTGATCAGTGCATGATGAGCCATGTGATCAGTGCCTGATCAGCCACGTCATCAGTGCATGCGCAGTCACGTCATCAGTGCATGATAGCCACGTGATCAGTGCATGCTCAGTCACGTGATCTGGACTTGATCAGCCACGTGATCAGTGCCTGCAGAGTCACGTGATCAGGGCCTGCTGAGCTGCGTGATTCCTGCCGGCTCATCTGCATGACAATTGCCATCTGAGCTGCGTGATTCCTGTCGGCTCATCTGCTTGACAATTGCCAGCTGAGCTGCGTGATTCCTGCCTGGTCACGTGCTTGATTATTGCCAGTTGAGCAGCATGATTCGTCACTGCTGAGCTCCATGCTTATTGCCTGCTGATTGCGTGGTTCGTGTCTGCTCAGCTCTTTGAGTATCGCCTCCTGAGGTCCCTGTTCGGTCGCCACCTGCCGGGGACCAGCCCCAACTGATCCAGGGTATTCGAAGGAGAGATGGCCTAGGCGACTATTTATATGCTAATCAGAGATGTCAAGAATAATAGTATGAGGAGAGCTCAGTAGGAAAATTCGGTGGAGAAAAGAGACTGAGTAGCTTGGTTTACGCGGAAGACCAATCAAACTTCAAGACAAGAAGTTTGCACCACTTACGTAGGCCGCAGGCGCCCTCTCGAATAGCGAAAGGTGCCTCACCCTAGACACCTTCTCGAGTGGGTCTTAGCAGCCCAGGCATAATTAGTAAGCGTGGTGGGTTCCGCGCTCCAGATGGAGACTCAGCTGGAAGTTAAAGGGAAGAATGACAAGGAACTTTATGAATTGGAGCTGTAAGTTAACTCTTTGACAGAGAGAGCGAGATGGTGGTGGGGGACAGCCCCCAGTGAAATCAGAGGTGAGAGCACAAAGCAATACAGTAGGCAGACTCCGGTTTTTTTGGGGGGAGATGCTCGAGAATATCCGGGTGGACTCCTGAGGCTCGATCCCGCATTTGCGTATGCCGAGCCTCCTTCCTCATGACCTTTGTCCAGAGTGGAATGCCTCCCCGGCTCCCGGCACATGATCAGTGCATGCTCAGTCACGATATCAGTGCCTGCTCAGCCACGTGATCACTGACGGCACAGTCACGTGATCAGCGCCTCTCAGTCACGTGATCACCGTACGATAAACACGTGATCAGTGAACGACCAGCCATGATCACTGCATGCGCGGTCAGGTGGTCAGTTCCTGATCAGCCACCTGATCAGTGCACAGCTGATCAGCTGTCAGTCACTGATCACTGCCTGACACGTGATCAGTGCCCGAACAGCCACGTCATCAGTGCATGCGCAGTCACGTGATCAGTGCATGATAGCCACGTGATCAGTGCGTGCACAGTCCCCTGATCAGCGCCTGTCAGTCACTGATCATTGCCTGATAAACACGTGATCAGTGCATGATGAGCCATGTGATCAGTGCCCGATCAGCCACGTCATCAGTGCATGCGCAGTCACGTGATCAGTGCATGATAGCCACGTGATCAGTGCGTGCACAGTCCCATGATCAGCGCCTGTCAGTCACTGATCATTGCCTGATAAACACGTGATCAGTGCATGATGAGCCATGTGATCAGTGCCTGATCAGCCACGTCATCAGTGCATGCGCAGTCACGTCATCAGTGCATGATAGCCACGTGATCAGTGCATGCTCAGTCACGTGATCTGGACTTGATCAGCCACGTGATCAGTGCCTGCAGAGTCACGTGATCAGGGCCTGCTGAGCTGCGTGATTCCTGCCGGCTCATCTGCATGACAATTGCCATCTGAGCTGCGTGATTCCTGTCGGCTCATCTGCTTGACAATTGCCAGCTGAGCTGCGTGATTCCTGCCTGGTCACGTGCTTGATTATTGCCAGTTGAGCAGCATGATTCGTCACTGCTGAGCTCCATGCTTA
Source organism: Bos javanicus (assembly GCF_032452875.1). Classification (NCBI taxonomy): domain Eukaryota; kingdom Metazoa; phylum Chordata; class Mammalia; order Artiodactyla; family Bovidae; genus Bos; species Bos javanicus. The sequence continues at coordinate 24,885 of NW_026894928.1, forward strand.
TTGCCTGCTGATTGCGTGGTTCGTGTCTGTTCAGCTCTTTGAGTATCGCCTCCTGAGGTCCCTGTTCGGTCGCCACCTGCCGGGGACCAGCCCCAACTGATCCAGGGTATTCGAAGGAGAGATGGCCTAGGCGACTATTTATATGCTAATCAGAGATGTCAAGAATAATAGTATGAGGAGAGCTCAGTAGGAAAATTCGGTGGAGAAAAGAGACTGAGTAGCTTGGTTTACGCGGAAGACCAATCAAACTTCAAGACAAGAAGTTTGCACCACTTACGTAGGCCGCAGGCGCCCTCTCGAATAGCGAAAGGTGCCTCACCCTAGACACCTTCTCGAGTGGGTCTTAGCAGCCCAGGCATAATTAGTAAGCGTGGTGGGTTCCGCGCTCCAGATGGAGACTCAGCTGGAAGTTAAAGGGAAGAATGACAAGGAACTTTATGAATTGGAGCTGTAAGTTAACTCTTTGACAGAGAGAGCGAGATGGTGGTGGGGGACAGCCCCCAGTGAAATCAGAGGTGAGAGCACAAAGCAATACAGTAGGCAGACTCTGGTTTTTTTTGGGGGGGAGATGCTCGAGAATATCCGGGTGGACTCCTGAGGCTCGATCCCGCATTTGCGTATGCCGAGCCTCCTTCCTCATGACCTTTGTCCAGAGTGGAATGCCTCCCCGGCTCCCGGCACATGATCAGTGCATGCTCAGTCACGATATCAGTGCCTGCTCAGCCACGTGATCACTGACGGCACAGTCACGTGATCAGCGCCTCTCAGTCACGTGATCACCGTATGATAAACACGTGATCAGTGAACGACCAGCCACGTGATCACTGCATGCGCGGTCAGGTGGTCAGTTCCTGATCAGCCACCTGATCAGTGCGTGCACAGTCCCCTGATCAGCGCCTGTCAGTCACTGATCACTGCCTGATAAACACGTGATCAGTGCCCGAACAGCCACGTCATCAGTGCATGCGCAGTCACGTGATCAGTGCATGATAGCCACGTGATCAGTGCGTGCACAGTCCCATGATCAGCGCCTGTCAGTCACTGATCATTGCCTGATAAACACGTGATCAGTGCATGATGAGCCATGTGATCAGTGCCCGATCAGCCACGTCATCAGTGCATGCGCAGTCACGTCATCAGTGCATGATAGCCACGTGATCAGTGCATGCTCAGTCACGTGATCTGGACTTGATCAGCCACGTGATCAGTGCCTGCAGAGTCACGTGATCAGGGCCTGCTGAGCTGCGTGATTCCTGCCGGCTCATCTGCATGACAATTGCCAGCTGAGCTGCGTGATTCCTGTCGGCTCATCTGCTTGACAATTGCCAGCTGAGCTGCGTGATTCCTGCCTGGTCACGTGCTTGATTATTGCCAGTTGAGCAGCATGATTCGTCACTGCTGAGCTCCATGCTTATTGCCTGCTGATTGCGTGGTTCGTGTCTGCTCAGCTCTTTGAGTATCGCCTCCTGAGGTCCCTGTTCGGTCGCCACCTGCCGGGGACCAGCCCCAACTGATCCAGGGTATTCGAAGGAGAGATGGCCTAGGCGACTATTTATATGCTAATCAGAGATGTCAAGAATAATAGTATGAGGAGAGCTCAGTAGGAAAATTCGGTGGAGAAAAGAGACTGAGTAGCTTGGTTTACGCGGAAGACCAATCAAACTTCAAGACAAGAAGTTTGCACCACTTACGTAGGCCGCAGGCGCCCTCTCGAATAGCGAAAGGTGCCTCACCCTAGACACCTTCTCGAGTGGGTCTTAGCAGCCCAGGCATAATTAGTAAGCGTGGTGGGTTCCGCGCTCCAGATGGAGACTCAGCTGGAAGTTAAAGGGAAGAATGACAAGGAACTTTATGAATTGGAGCTGTAAGTTAACTCTTTGACAGAGAGAGCGAGATGGTGGTGGGGGACAGCCCCCAGTGAAATCAGAGGTGAGAGCACAAAGCAATACAGTAGGCAGACTCCGGTTTTTTTGGGGGGGAGATGCTCGAGAATATCCGGGTGGACTCCTGAGGCTCGATCCCGCATTTGCGTATGCCGAGCCTCCTTCCTCATGACCTTTGTCCAGAGTGGAATGCCTCCCCGGCTCCCGGCACATGATCAGTGCATGCTCAGTCACGATATCAGTGCCTGCTCAGCCACGTGATCACTGACGGCACAGTCACGTGATCAGCGCCTCTCAGTCACGTGATCACCGTATGATAAACACGTGATCAGTGAACGACCAGCCACGTGATCACTGCATGCGCGGTCAGGTGGTCAGTTCCTGATCAGCCACCTGATCAGTGCGTGCACAGTCCCCTGATCAGCGCCTGTCAGTCACTGATCACTGCCTGATAAACACGTGATCAGTGCCCGAACAGCCACGTCATCAGTGCATGCGCAGTCACGTGATCAGTGCATGATAGCCACGTGATCAGTGCGTGCACAGTCCCATGATCAGCGCCTGTCAGTCACTGATCATTGCCTGATAAACACGTGATCAGTGCATGATGAGCCATGTGATCAGTGCCGATCAGCCACGTCATCAGTGCATGCGCAGTCACGTGATCAGTGCATGATAGCCACGTGATCAGTGCGTGCACAGTCCCATGATCAGCGCCTGTCAGTCACTGATCATTGCCTGATAAACACGTGATCAGTGCATGATGAGCCATGTGATCAGTGCCTGATCAGCCACGTCATCAGTGCATGCGCAGTCACGTCATCAGTGCATGATAGCCACGTGATCAGTGCATGCTCAGTCACGTGATCTGGACTTGATCAGCCACGTGATCAGTGCCTGCAGAGTCACGTGGTCAGGGCCTGCTGAGCTGCGTGATTCCTGCCGGCTCATCTGCATGACAATTGCCATCTGAGCTGCGTGATTCCTGTCGGCTCATCTGCTTGACAATTGCCAGCTGAGCTGCGTGATTCCTGCCTGGTCACGTGCTTGATTATTGCCAGTTGAGCAGCATGATTCGTCACTGCTGAGCCCCATGCTTATTGCCTGCTGATTGCGTGGTTCGTGTCTGCTCAGCTCTTTGAGTATCGCCTCCTGAGGTCCCTGTTCGGTCGCCACCTGCTGGGGACCAGCCCCAACTGATCCAGGGTATTCGAAGGAGAGATGGCCTAGGCGACTATTTATATGCTAATCAGAGATGTCAAGAATAATAGTATGAGGAGAGCTCAGTAGGAAAATTCGGTGGAGAAAAGAGACTGAGTAGCTTGGTTTACGCGGAATACCAATCAAACTCCAAGATAAGAAGTTTGCACCACTTACGTAGGCCGCAGGCGCCCTCTCGAATAGCGAAAGGTGCCTCACCCTAGACACCTTCTCGAGTGGGTCTTAGCAGCCCAGGCATAATTAGTAAGTGTGGTGGGTTCCGCGCTCCAGATGGAGACTCAGCTGGAAGTTAAAGGGAAGAATGACAAGGAACTTTATGAATTGGAGCTGTAAGTTAACTCTTTGACATAGAGAGCGAGATGGTGGTGGGGGACAGCCCCCAGTGAAATCAGAGGTGAGGGCACAAAGCAATACAGTAGGCAGACTCCGGTTTTTTTGGGGGGGAGATGCTCGAGAATATCCGGGTGGACTCCTGAGGCTCGATCCCGCATTTGCGTATGCCGAGCCTCCTTCCTCATGACCTTTGTCCAGAGTGGAATGCCTCCCCGTCTCCCGGCACATGATCAGTGCATGCTCAGTCACGATATCAGTGCCTGCTCAGCCACGTGATCACTGACGGCACAGTCACGTGATCAGCGCCTCTCAGTCACGTGATCACCTTATGATAAACACGTGATCAGTGAACGACCAGCCACGTGATCACTGCATGCGCGGCCAAGTGGTCAGTTCCTGATCAGCCACCTGATCAGTGCGTGCACAGTCCCCTGATCAGCGCCTGTCAGTCACTGATCACTGCCTGATAAACACGTGATCAGTGCCCGAACAGCCACGTCATCAGTGCATGCGCAGTCACGTGATCAGTGCATGATAGCCACGTGATCAGTGAGTGCACAGTCCCATGATCAGCGCCTGTCAGTCACTGATCATTGCCTGATAAACACGTGATCAGTGCATGATGAGCCATGTGATCAGTGCCTGATCAGCCACGTCATCAGTGCATGCGCAGTCATCAGTGCATGATAGCCACGTCATCAGTGCATGATAGTCACGTGATCAGTGCATGCTCAGTCACGTGATCTGGACTTGATCAGCCACGTGATCAGTGCCTGCAGAGTCACGTGATCAGGGCCTGCTGAGCTGCGTGATTCCTGCCGGCTCATCTGCATGACAATTGCCATCTGAGCTGCGTGATTCCTGTCGGCTCATCTGCTTGACAATTGCCAGCTGAGCTGCGTGATTCCTGCCTGGTCACGTGCTTGATTATTGCCAGTTGAGCAGCATGATTCGTCACTGCTGAGCTCCATGCTTATTGCCTGCTGATTGCGTGGTTCGTGTCTGCTCAGCTCTTTGAGTATCGCCTCCTGAGGTCCCTGTTCGGTCGCCACCTGCCGGGACCAGCCCCAACTGATCCAGGGTATTCGAAGGAGAGATGGCCTAGGCGACTATTTATATGCTAATCAGAGATGTCAAGAATAATAGTATGAGGAGAGCTCAGTAGGAAAATTCGGTGGAGAAAAGAGACTGAGTAGCTTGGTTTACGCGGAAGACCAATCAAACTTCAAGACAAGAAGTTTGCACCACTTACGTAGGCCGCAGGCGCCTCTCGAATAGCGAAAGGTGCCTCACCCTAGACACCTTCTCGAGTGGGTCTTAGCAGCCCAGGCATAATTAGTAAGCGTGGTGGGTTCCGCGCTCCAGATGGAGACTCAGCTGGAAGTTAAAGGGAAGAATGACAAGGAACTTTATGAATTGGAGCTGTAAGTTAACTCTTTGACAGAGAGAGCGAGATGGTGGTGGGGGACAGCCCCCAGTGAAATCAGAGGTGAGAGCACAAAGCAATACAGTAGGCAGACTCCGGTTTTTTTGGGGGGGAGATGCTCGAGAATATCCGGGTGGACTCCTGAGGCTCGATCCCGCATTTGCGTATGCCGAGCCTCCTTCCTCATGACCTTTGTCCAGAGTGGAATGCCTCCCCGGCTCCCGGCACATGATCAGTGCATGCTCAGTCACCATATCAGTGCCTGCTCAGCCACGTGATCACTGACGGCACAGTCACGTGATCAGCGCCTCTCAGTCACGTGATCACCGTATGATAAACACGTGATCAGTGAACGACCAGCCACGTGATCACTGCATGCGCAGTCAGGTGGTCAGTTCCTGATCAGCCACCTGATCAGTGCGTGCACAGTCCCCTGATCAGCGCCTGTCAGTCACTGATCACTGCCTGATAAACACGTGATCAGTGCCCGAACAGCCACGTCATCAGTGCATGCGCAGTCACGTGATCAGTGCATGATAGCCACGTGATCAGTGCGTGCACAGTCCCATGATCAGCGCCTGTCAGTCACTGATCATTGCCTGATAAACACGTGATCAGTGCATGATGAGCCATGTGATCAGTGCCTGATCAGCCACGTCATCAGTGCATGCGCAGTCACGTCATCAGTGCATGATAGCCACGTGATCAGTGCATGATCACGTGATGCATGCTCAGTCACGTGATCTGGACTTGATCAGCCACGTGATCAGTGCCTGCAGAGTCACGTGATCAGGGCCTGCTGAGCTGCGTGATTCCTGCCGGCTCATCTGCATGACAATTGCCATCTGAGCTGCGTGATTCCTGTCGGCTCATCTGCTTGACAATTGCCAGCTGAGCTGCGTGATTCCTGCCTGGTCACGTGCTTGATTATTGCCAGTTGAGCAGCATGATTCGTCACTGCTGAGCTCCATGCTTATTGCCTGCTGATTGCGTGGTTCGTGTCTGCTCAGCTCTTTGAGTATCGCCTCCTGAGGTCCCTGTTCGGTCGCCACCTGCCGGGACCAGCCCCAACTGATCCAGGGTATTCGAAGGAGAGATGGCCTAGGCGACTATTTATATGCTAATCAGAGATGTCAAGAATAATAGTATGAGGAGAGCTCAGTAGGAAAATTCGGTGGAGAAAAGAGACTGAGTAGCTTGGTTTACGCGGAAGACCAATCAAACTTCAAGACAAGAAGTTTGCACCACTTACGTAGGCCGCAGGCGCCCTCTCGAATAGCGAAAGGTGCCTCACCCTAGACACCTTCTCGAGTGGGTCTTAGCAGCCCAGGCATAATTAGTAAGCGTGGTGGGTTCCGCGCTCCAGATGGAGACTCAGCTGGAAGTTAAAGGGAAGAATGACAAGGAACTTTATGAATTGGAGCTGTAAGTTAACTCTTTGACAGAGAGAGCGAGATGGTGGTGGGGGACAGCCCCCAGTGAAATCAGAGGTGAGAGCACAAAGCAATACAGTAGGCAGACTCCGGTTTTTTTGGGGGGAGATGCTCGAGAATATCCGGGTGGACTCCTGAGGCTCGATCCCGCATTTGCGTATGCCGAGCCTCCTTCCTCATGACCTTTGTCCAGAGTGGAATGCCTCCCCGGCTCCCGGCACATGATCAGTGCATGCTCAGTCACGATATCAGTGCCTGCTCAGCCACGTGATCACTGACGGCACAGTCACGTGATCAGCGCCTCTCAGTCACGTGATCACCGTATGATAAACACGTGATCAGTGAACGACCAGCCACGTGATCACTGCATGCGCAGTCAGGTGGTCTGTTCCTGATCAGCCACCTGATCAGTGCGTGCACAGTCCCCTGATCAGCGCCTGTCAGTCACTGATCACTGCCTGATAAACACGTGATCAGTGCCCGAACAGCCACGTCATCAGTGCATGCGCAGTCACGTGATCAGTGCATGATAGCCACGTGATCAGTGCGTGCACAGTCCCATGATCAGCGCCTGTCAGTCACTGATCATTGCCTGATAAACACGTGATCAGTGCATGATGAGCCATGTGATCAGTGCCCGATCAGCCACGTCATCAGTGCATGCGCAGTCACGTCATCAGTGCACGATAGCCACGTGATCAGTGCATGCTCAGTCACGTGATCTGTACTTGATCAGCCACGTGATCAGTGCCTGCAGAGTCACGTGATCAGGGCCTGCTGAGCTGCGTGATTCCTGCCGGCTCATCTGCATGACAATTGCCAGCTGAGCTGCGTGATTCCTGTCGGCTCATCTGCTTGACAATTGCCAGCTGAGCTGCGTGATTCCTGCCTGGTCACCTGCTTGATTATTGCCAGTTGAGCAGCATGATTCGTCACTGCTGAGCTCCATGCTTATTGCCTGCTGATTGCGTGGTTCGTGTCTGCTAAGCTCTTTGAGTATCGCCTCCTGAGGTCCCTGTTCGGTCACCACCTGCCGGGGACCAGCCCCAACCGATCCAGGGTATTCGAAGGAGAGATGGCCTAGGCGACTATTTATATGCTAATCAGAGATGTCAAGAATAAGAGTATGAGGAGAGCTCAGTAGGAAAATTCGGTGGAGAAAAGAGACTGAGTAGCTTGGTTTACGCGGAAGACCAATCAAACTTCAAGACAAGAAGTTTGCACCACTTACGTAGGCCGCAGGCGCCTCTCGAATAGCGAAAGGTGCCTCACCCTAGACACCTTCTCGAGTGGGTCTTAGCAGCCCAGGCATAATTAGTAAGCGTGGTGGGTTCCGTGCTCCAGATGGAGACTCAGCTGGAAGTTAAAGGGAAGAATGACAAGGAACTTTATGAATTGGAGCTGTAAGTTAACTCTTTGACAGAGAGAGCGAGATGGTGGTGGGGGACAGCCCCCAGTGAAATCAGAGGTGAGGGCACAAAGCAATACAGTAGGCAGACTCCGGTTTTTTTGGGGGAGATGCTCGAGAATATCCGGGTGGACTCCTGAGGCTCGATCCCGCATTTGCGTATGCCGAGCCTCCTTCCTCATGACCTTTGTCCAGAGTGGAATGCCTCCCCGGCTCCCGGCACATGATCAGTGCATGCTCAGTCACGATATCAGTGCCTGCTCAGCCACGTGATCACTGACGGCACAGTCACGTGATCAGCGCCTCTCAGTCACGTGATCACCGTATGATAAACACGTGATCAGTGAACGACCAGCCACGTGATCACTGCATGCGCAGTCAGGTGGTCAGTTCCTGATCAGCCACCTGATCAGTGCGTGCACAGTCCCCTGATCAGCGCTGTCAGTCACTGATCACTGAGTCACTGCTGATCAGTGCATGATAGCCACGTGATCAGTGCACAGTGATCAGCGCCTGTCAGTCACTGACACTGATAAACACGTGATCAGTGCATGATGAGCCATGTGATCAGTGCCTGATCAGCCACGTCATCAGTGCATGCGCAGTCACGTGATCAGTGCATGATAGCCACGTGATCAGTGCGTGCACAGTCCCATGATCAGCGCCTGTCAGTCACTGATCATTGCCTGATAAACACGTGATCAGTGCATGATGAGCCACGTGATCAGTGCCTGATCAGCCACGTCATCAGTGCATGCGCAGTCACGTCATCAGTGCATGATAGCCACGTGATCAGTGCATGCTCAGTCACGTGATCTGTACTTGATCAGCCACGTGATCAGTGCCTGCAGAGTCACGTGATCAGGGCCTGCTGAGCTGCGTGATTCCTGCCGGCTCATCTGCATGACAATTGCCATCTGAGCTGCGTGATTCCTGTCGGCTCATCTGCTTGACAATTGCCAGCTGAGCTGCGTGATTCCTGCCTGGTCACGTGCTTGATTATTGCCAGTTGAGCAGCATGATTCGTCACTGCTGAGCTCCATGCTTATTGCCTGCTGATTGCGTGGTTCGTGTCTGCTCAGCTCTTTGAGTATTGCCTCCTGAGGTCCCTGTTCGGTCGCCACCTGCCGGGGACCAGCCCCAACTGATCCAGGGTATTCGAAGGAGAGATGGCCTAGGCGACTATTTATATGCTAATCAGAGATGTCAAGAATAATAGTATGAGGAGAGCTCAGTAGGAAAATTCGGTGGAGAAAAGAGACTGAGTAGCTTGGTTTACGCGGAAGACCAATCAAACTTCAAGACAAGAAGTTTGCACCACTTACGTAGGCCGCAGGCGCCCTCTCGAATAGCAAGGTGCCTCACCCTAGACACCTTCTCGAGTGGGTCTTAGCAGCCCAGGCATAATTAGTAAGCGTGGTGGGTTCCGCGCTCCAGATGGAGACTCAGCTGGAAGTTAAAGGGAAGAATGACAAGGAACTTTATGAATTGGAGCTGTAAGTTAACTCTTTGACAGAGAGAGCGAGATGGTGGTGGGGGACAGCCCCCAGTGAAATCAGAGGTGAGGGCACAAAGCAATACAGTAGGCAGACTCTGGTTTTTTTGGGGGGGATGCTCGAGAATATCCGGGTGGACTCCTGAGGCTCGATCCCGCATTTGCGTATGCCGAGCCTCCTTCCTCATGACCTTTGTCCAGAGTGGAATGCCTCCCCGGCTCCCGGCACATGATCAGTGCATGCTCAGTCACGATATCAGTGCCTGCTCAGCCACGTGATCACTGACGGCACAGTCACGTGATCAGCGCCTCTCAGTCACGTGATCACCGTATGATAAACACGTGATCAGTGAACGACCAGCCACGTGATCACTGCATGCGCGTCAGGTGGTCAGTTCCTGATCAGCCACCTGATCAGTGCGTGCACAGTCCCCTGATCAGCGCCTGTCAGTCACTGATCACTGCCTGATAAACACGTGATCAGTGCCCGAACAGCCACGTCATCAGTGCATGCGCAGTCACGTGATCAGTGCATGATAGCCACGTGATCAGTGCGTGCACAGTCCCATGATCAGCGCCTGTCAGTCACTGATCATTGCCTGATAAACACGTGATCAGTGCATGATGAGCCATGTGATCAGTGCCTGATCAGCCACGTCATCAGTGCATGCGCAGTCACGTCATCAGTGCATGATAGCCACGTGATCAGTGCATGCTCAGTCACGTGATCTGGACTTGATCAGCCACGTGATCAGTGCCTGCAGAGTCACGTGATCAGGGCCTGCTGAGCTGCGTGATTCCTGCCGGCTCATCTGCATGACAATTGCCAGCTGAGCTGCGTGATTCCTGTCGGCTCATCTGCTTGACAATTGCCAGCTGAGCTGCGTGATTCCTGCCTGGTCACGTGCTTGATTATTGCCAGTTGAGCAGCATGATTCGTCACTGCTGAGCTCCATGCTTATTGCCTGCTGATTGCGTGGTTCGTGTCTGCTCAGCTCTTTGAGTATTGCCTCCTGAGGTCCCTGTTCGGTCGCCACCTGCCGGGGACCAGCCCCAACTGATCCAGGGTATTCGAAGGAGAGATGGCCTAGGCGACTATTTATATGCTAATCAGAGATGTCAAGAATAATAGTATGAGGAGAGCTCAGTAGGAAAATTCGGTGGAGAAAAGAGACTGAGTAGCTTGGTTTACGCGGAAGACCAATCAAACTTCAAGACAAGAAGTTTGCACCACTTACGTAGGCCGCAGGCGCCCTCTCGAATAGCGAAAGGTGCCTCACCCTAGACACCTTCTCGAGTGGGTCTTAGCAGCCCAGGCATAATTAGTAAGCGTGGTGGGTTCCGCGCTCCAGATGGAGACTCAGCTGGAAGTTAAAGGGAAGAATGACAAGGAACTTTATGAATTGGAGCTGTAAGTTAACTCTTTGACAGAGAGAGCGAGATGGTGGTGGGGGACAGCCCCCAGTGAAATCAGAGGTGAGAGCACAAAGCAATACAGTAGGCAGACTCCGGTTTTTTTGGGGGAGATGCTCGAGAATATCCGGGTGGACTCCTGAGGCTCGATCCCGCATTTGCGTATGCCGAGCCTCCTTCCTCATGACCTTTGTCCAGAGTGGAATGCCTCCCCGGCTCCCGGCACATGATCAGTGCATGCTCAGTCACGATATCAGTGCCTGCTCAGCCACGTGATCACTGACGGCACAGTCACGTGATCAGCGCCTCTCAGTCACGTGATCACCGTATGATAAACACGTGATCAGTGAACGACCAGCCACGTGATCACTGCATGCGCGGTCAGGTGGTCAGTTCCTGATCAGCCACCTGATCAGTGCGTGCACAGTCCCCTGATCAGCGCCTGTCAGTCACTGATCACTGCCTGATAAACACGTGATCAGTGCCCGAACAGCCACGTCATCAGTGCATGCGCAGTCACGTGATCAGTGCATGATAGCCACGTGATCAGTGCGTGCACAGTCCCATGATCAGCGCCTGTCAGTCACTGATCATTGCCTGATAAACACGTGATCAGTGCATGATGAGCCATGTGATCAGTGCCTGATCAGCCACGTCATCAGTGCATGCGCAGTCACGTCATCAGTGCATGATAGCCACGTGATCAGTGCATGCTCAGTCACGTGATCTGGACTTGATCAGCCACGTGATCAGTGCCTGCAGAGTCACGTGATCAGGGCCTGCTGAGCTGCGTGATTCCTGCCGGCTCATCTGCATGACAATTGCCAGCTGAGCTGCGTGATTCCTGTCGGCTCATCTGCTTGACAATTGCCAGCTGAGCTGCGTGATTCCTGCCTGGTCACGTGCTTGATTATTGCCAGTTGAGCAGCATGATTCGTCACTGCTGAGCTCCATGCTTATTGCCTGCTGATTGCGTGGTTCGTGTCTGCTCAGCTCTTTGAGTATTGCCTCCTGAGGTCCCTGTTCGGTCGCCACCTGCCGGGGACCAGCCCCAACTGATCCAGGGTATTCGAAGGAGAGATGGCCTAGGCGACTATTTATATGCTAATCAGAGATGTCAAGAATAATAGTATGAGGAGAGCTCAGTAGGAAAATTCGGTGGAGAAAAGAGACTGAGTAGCTTGGTTTACGCGGAAGACCAATCAAACTTCAAGACAAGAAGTTTGCACCACTTACGTAGGCCGCAGGCGCCCTCTCGAATAGCGAAAGGTGCCTCACCCTAGACACCTTCTCGAGTGGGTCTTAGCAGCCCAGGCATAATTAGTAAGCGTGGTGGGTTCCGCGCTCCAGATGGAGACTCAGCTGGAAGTTAAAGGGAAGAATGACAAGGAACTTTATGAATTGGAGCTGTAAGTTACTCTTTGACAGAGAGAGCGAGATGGGGGACAGCCCCCAGTGAAATCAGAGGTGAGAGCACAAAGCAATACAGTAGGCAGACTCCGGTTTTTTGGGGGAGATGCTCGAGAATATCCGGGTGGACTCCTGAGGCTCGATCCCGCATTTGCGTATGCCGAGCCTCCTTCCTCATGACCTTTGTCCAGAGTGGAATGCCTCCCCGGCTCCCGGCACATGATCAGTGCATGCTCAGTCACGATATCAGTGCCTGCTCAGCCACGTGATCACTGACGGCACAGTCACGTGATCAGCGCCTCTCAGTCACGTGATCACCGTATGATAAACACGTGATCAGTGAACGACCAGCCACGTGATCACTGCATGCGCAGTCAGGTGGTCAGTTCCTGATGAGCCACCTGATCAGTGCGTGCACAGTCCCCTGATCAGCGCCTGTCAGTCACTGATCACTGCCTGATAAACACGTGATCAGTGCCCGAACAGCCACGTCATCAGTGCATGCGCAGTCACGTGATCAGTGCATGATAGCCACGTGATCAGTGCGTGCACAGTCCCATGATCAGCGCCTGTCAGTCACTGATCATTGCCTGATAAACACGTGATCAGTGCATGATGAGCCATGTGATCAGTGCCTGATCAGCAACGTCATCAGTGCATGCGCAGTCACGTCATCAGTGCATGATAGCCACGTGATCAGTGCATGCTCAGTCACGTGATCAGTGCATGCTCAGTCACGTGATCTGGACTTGATCAGCCACGTGATCAGTGCCTGCAGAGTCACGTGATCAGGGCCTGCTGAGCTGCATGATTCCTGCCGGCTCATCTGCATGACAATTGCCAGCTGAGCTGCGTGATTCCTGTCGGCTCATCTGCTTGACAATTGCCAGCTGAGCTGCGTGATTCCTGCCTGGTCACGTGCTTGATTATTGCCAGTTGAGCAGCATGATTCGTCACTGCTGAGCTCCATGCTTATTGCCTGCTGATTGCGTGGTTCGTGTCTGCTCAGCTCTTTGAGTATTGCCTCCTGAGGTCCCTGTTCGGTCGCCACCTGCCGGGGACCAGCCCCAACTGATCCAGGGTATTCGAAGGAGAGATGGCCTAGGCGACTATTTATATGCTAATCAGAGATGTCAAGAATAATAGTATGAGGAGAGCTCAGTAGGAAAATTCGGTGGAGAAAAGAGACTGAGTAGCTTGGTTTACGCGGAAGACCAATCAAACTTCAAGACAAGAAGTTTGCACCACTTACGTAGGCCGCAGGCGCCCTCTCGAATAGCGAAAGGTGCCTCACCCTAGACACCTTCTCGAGTGGGTCTTAGCAGCCCAGGCATAATTAGTAAGCGTGGTGGGTTCCGCGCTCCAGATGGAGACTCAGCTGGAAGTTAAAGGGAAGAATGACAAGGAACTTTATGAATTGGAGCTGTAAGTTAACTCTTTGACAGAGAGCGAGATGGTGGTGGGGACAGCCCCAGTGAAATCAGAGGTGAGAGCACAAAGCAATACAGTAGGCAGACTCCGGTTTTTTGGGGGGAGATGCTCGAGAATATCCGGGTGGACTCCTGAGGCTCGATCCCGCATTTGCGTATGCCGAGCCTCCTTCCTCATGACCTTTGTCCAGAGGAATGCCTCCCCGGCTCCCGGCACATGATCAGTGCATGCTCAGTCACGATATCAGTGCCTGCTCAGCCACGTGATCACTGACGGCACAGTCACGTGATCAGCGCCTCTCAGTCACGTGATCACCGTATGATAAACACGTGATCAGTGAACGACCAGCCACGTGATCACTGCATGCGCGGTCAGGTGGTCAGTTCCTGATCAGCCACCTGATCAGTGCGTGCACAGTCCCCTGATCAGCGCCTGTCAGTCACTGATCACTGCCTGATAAACACGTGATCAGTGCCCGAACAGCCACGTCATCAGTGCATGCGCAGTCACGTGATCAGTGCATGATAGCCACGTGATCAGTGCGTGCACAGTCCCATGATCAGCGCCTGTCAGTCACTGATCATTGCCTGATAAACACGTGATCAGTGCATGATGAGCCATGTGATCAGTGCCCGATCAGCCACGTCATCAGTGCATGCGCAGTCACGTCATCAGTGCATGATAGCCACGTGATCAGTGCATGCTCAGTCACGTGATCTGGACTTGATCAGCCACGTGATCAGTGCCTGCAGAGTCACGTGATCAGGGCCTGCTGAGCTGCGTGATTCCTGCCGGCTCATCTGCATGACAATTGCCAGCTGAGCTGCGTGATTCCTGTCGGCTCATCTGCTTGACAATTGCCAGCTGAGCTGCGTGATTCCTGCCTGGTCACGTTCTTGATTATTGCCAGTTGAGCAGCATGATTCGTCACTGCTGAGCTCCATGCTTACTGCCTGCTGATTGCGTGGTTCGTGTCTGCTCAGCTCTTTGAGTATCGCCTCCTGAGGTCCCTGTTCGGTCGCCACCTGCCGTGGACCAGCCCCAACTGATCCAGGGTATTCGAAGGAGAGATGGCCTAGGCGACTATTTATATGCTAATCAGAGATGTCAAGAATAAGAGTATGAGGAGAGCTCAGTAGGAAAACTCGGTGGAGAAAAGAGACTGAGTAGCTTGGTTTACGCGGAAGACCAATCAAACTTCAAGACAAGAAGTTTGCACCACTTACGAGGCCGCAGGCGCCCTCTCGAATAGCGAAAGGTGCCTCACCCTAGACACCTTCTCGAGTGGGTCTTAGCAGCCCAGGCATAATTAGTAAGCGTGGTGGGTTCCGCGCTCCAGATGGAGACTCAGCTGGAAGTTAAAGGGAAGAATGACAAGGAACTTTATGAATTGGAGCTGTAAGTTAACTCTTTGACAGAGAGAGCGAGATGGTGGTGGGGGACAGCCCCCAGTGAAATCAGAGGTGAGAGCACAAAGCAATACAGTAGGCAGACTCCGGTTTTTTTGGGGGGAGATGCTCGAGAATATCCGGGTGGACTCCTGAGGCTCGATCCCGCATTTGCGTATGCCGAGCCTCCTTCCTCATGACCTTTGTCCAGAGTGGAATGCCTCCCCGGCTCCCGGCACATGATCAGTGCATGCTCAGTCACGATATCAGTGCCTGCTCAGCCACGTGATCACTGACGGCACAGTCACGTGATCAGCGCCTCTCAGTCACGTGATCACCGTATGATAAACACGTGATCAGTGAACGACCAGCCACGTGATCACTGCATGCGCGGTCAGGTGGTCAGTTCCTGATCAGCCACCTGATCAGTGCGTGCACAGTCCCCTGATCAGCGCCTGTCAGTCACTGATCACTGCCTGATAAACACGTGATCAGTGCCCGAACAGCCACGTCATCAGTGCATGCGCAGTCACGTGATCAGTGCATGATAGCCACGTGATCAGTGTGCACAGTCCCATGATCAGCGCCTGTCAGTCACTGATCATTGCCTGATAAACACGTGATCAGTGCATGATGAGCCATGTGATCAGTGCCTGATCAGCCACGTCATCAGTGCATGCAGTCACGTCATCAGTGCATGATAGCCACGTGATCAGTGCATGCTCAGTCACGTGATCTGGACTTGATCAGCCACGTGATCAGTGCCTGCAGAGTCACGTGATCAGGGCCTGCTGAGCTGCGTGATTCCTGTCGGCTCATCTGCTTGACAATTGCCAGCTGAGCTGCGTGATTCCTGCCTGGTCACGTGCTTGATTATTGCCAGTTGAGCAGCATGATTCGTCACTGCTGAGCTCCATGCTTATTGCCTGCTGATTGCGTGGTTCGTGTCTGCTCAGCTCTTTGAGTATTGCCTCCTGAGGTCCCTGTTCGGTCGCCACCTGCCGGGGACCAGCCCCAACTGATCCAGGGTATTCGAAGGAGAGATGGCCTAGGCGACTATTTATATGCTAATCAGAGATGTCAAGAATAATAGTATGAGGAGAGCTCAGTAGGAAAATTCGGTGGAGAAAGAGACTGAGTAGCTTGGTTACGCGGAAGACCAATCAAACTTCAAGACAAGAAGTTTGCACCACTTACGTAGGCCGCAGGCGCCTCTCGAATAGCGAAAGGTGCCTCACCCTAGACACCTTCTCGAGTGGGTCTTAGCAGCCCAGGCATAATTAGTAAGCGTGGTGGGTTCCGCGCTCCAGATGGAGACTCAGCTGGAAGTTAAAGGGAAGAATGACAAGGAACTTTATGAATTGGAGCTGTAAGTTAACTCTTTGACAGAGAGAGCGAGATGGTGGTGGGGGACAGCCCCCAGTGAAATCAGAGGTGAGAGCACAAAGCAATACAGTAGGCAGACTCCGGTTTTTTTGGGGGGAGATGCTCGAGAATATCCGGGTGGACTCCTGAGGCTCGATCCCGCATTTGCGTATGCCGAGCCTCCTTCCTCATGACCTTTGTCCAGAGTGGAATGCCTCCCGGCTCCCGGCACATGATCAGTGCATGCTCAGTCACGATATCAGTGCCTGCTCAGCCACGTGATCACTGACGGCACAGTCACGTGATCAGCGCCTCTCAGTCACGTGATCACCGTATGATAAACACGTGATCAGTGAACGACCAGCCACGTGATCACTGCATGCGCGGTCAGGTGGTCAGTTCCTGATCAGCCACCTGATCAGTGCGTGCACAGTCCCCTGATCAGCGCCCGTCAGTCACTGATCACTGCCTGATAAACACGTCATCAGTGCCCGAACAGCCACGTCATCAGTGCATGAGCAGTCACGTGATCAGTGCATGATAGCCACGTGATCAGTGCGTGCACAGTCCCATGATCAGCGCCTGTCAGTCACTGATCATTGCCTGATAAACACGTGATCAGTGCATGATGAGCCATGTGATCAGTGCCCGATCAGCCACGTCATCAGTGCATGCGCAGTCACGTCATCAGTGCATGATAGCCACGTGATCAGTGCATGCTCAGTCACGTGATCTGGACTTGATCAGCCACGTGATCAGTGCCTGCAGAGTCACGTGATCAGGGCCTGCTGAGCTGCGTGATTCCTGCCGGCTCATCTGCATGACAATTGCCAGCTGAGCTGCGTGATTCCTGTCGGCTCATCTGCTTGACAATTGCCAGCTGAGCTGCGTGATTCCTGCCTGGTCACGTGCTTGATTATTGCCAGTTGAGCAGCATGATTCGTCACTGCTGAGCTCCATGCTTATTGCCTGCTGATTGCGTGGTTCGTGTCTGCTCAGCTCTTTGAGTATTGCCTCCTGAGGTCCCTGTTCGGTCGCCACCTGCCGGGACCAGCCCCAACTGATCCAGGGTATTCGAAGGAGAGATGGCCTAGGCGACTATTTATATGCTAATCAGAGATGTCAAGAATAATAGTATGAGGAGAGCTCAGTAGGAAAATTCGGTGGAGAAAAGAGACTGAGTAGCTTGGTTTACGCGGAAGACCAATCAAACTTCAAGACAAGAAGTTTGCACCACTTACGTAGGCCGCAGGCGCCTCTCGAATAGCGAAAGGTGCCTCACCCTAGACACCTTCTCGAGTGGGTCTTAGCAGCCCAGGCATAATTAGTAAGCGTGGTGGGTTCCGCGCTCCAGATGGAGACTCAGCTGGAAGTTAAAGGGAAGAATGACAAGGAACTTTATGAATTGGAGCTGTAAGTTAACTCTTTGACAGAGAGAGCGAGATGGTGGTGGGGGACAGCCCCCAGTGAAATCAGAGGTGAGAGCACAAAGCAATACAGTAGGCAGACTCTGGTTTTTTTGGGGGGGATGCTCGAGAATATCCGGGTGGACTCCTGAGGCTCGATCCCGCATTTGCGTATGCCGAGCCTCCTTCCTCATGACCTTTGTCCAGAGTGGAATGCCTCCCCGGCTCCCGGCACATGATCAGTGCATGCTCAGTCACGATATCAGTGCCTGCTCAGCCACGTGATCACTGACGGCACAGTCACGTGATCAGCGCCTCTCAGTCACGTGATCACCGTATGATAAACACGTGATCAGTGAACGACCAGCCACGTGATCACTGCATGCGCAGTCAGGTGGTCAGTTCCTGATCAGCCACCTGATCAGTGCGTGCACAGTCCCCTGATCAGCGCCTGTCAGTCACTGATCACTGCCTGATAAACACGTGATCAGTGCCCGAA
Organism: Bos javanicus; assembly: GCF_032452875.1. Taxonomy (NCBI): domain Eukaryota; kingdom Metazoa; phylum Chordata; class Mammalia; order Artiodactyla; family Bovidae; genus Bos; species Bos javanicus. The sequence goes on from NW_026894928.1 coordinate 42,996, forward strand.
CAGCCACGTCATCAGTGCATGCGCAGTCACGTGATCAGTGCATGATAGCCACGTGATCAGTGCGTGCACAGTCCCATGATCAGCGCCTGTCAGTCACTGATCATTGCCTGATAAACACGTGATCAGTGCATGATGAGCCATGTGATCAGTGCCCGATCAGCCACGTCATCAGTGCATGCGCAGTCACGTCATCAGTGCATGATAGCCACGTGATCAGTGCATGCTCAGTCACGTGATCTGGACTTGATCAGCCACGTGATCAGTGCCTGCAGAGTCACGTGATCAGGGCCTGCTGAGCTGCGTGATTCCTGCCGGCTCATCTGCATGACAATTGCCAGCTGAGCTGCGTGATTCCTGTCGGCTCATCTGCTTGACAATTGCCAGCTGAGCTGCGTGATTCCTGCCTGGTCACGTGCTTGATTATTGCCAGTTGAGCAGCATGATTCGTCACTGCTGAGCTCCATGCTTATTGCCTGCTGATTGCGTGGTTCGTGTCTGCTCAGCTCTTTGAGTATTGCCTCCTGAGGTCCCTGTTCGGTCGCCACCTGCCGGGGACCAGCCCCAACTGATCCAGGGTATTCGAAGGAGAGATGGCCTAGGCGACTATTTATATGCTAATCAGAGATGTCAAGAATAATAGTATGAGGAGAGCTCAGTAGGAAAATTCGGTGGAGAAAAGAGACTGAGTAGCTTGGTTTACGCGGAAGACCAATCAAACTTCAAGACAAGAAGTTTGCACCACTTACGAGGCCGCAGGCGCCCTCTCGAATAGCGAAAGGTGCCTCACCCTAGACACCTTCTCGAGTGGGTCTTAGCAGCCAGGCATAATTAGTAAGCGTGGTGGGTTCCGCGCTCCAGATGGAGACTCAGCTGGAAGTTAAAGGGAAGAATGACAAGGAACTTTATGAATTGGAGCTGTAAGTTAACTCTTTGACAGAGAGCGAGATGGTGGTGGGGGACAGCCCCCAGTGAAATCAGAGGTGAGAGCACAAAGCAATACAGTAGGCAGACTCCGGTTTTTTGGGGGGAGATGCCGAGAATATCCGGGTGGACTCCTGAGGCTCGATCCCGCATTTGCGTATGCCGAGCCTCCTTCCTCATGACCTTTGTCCAGAGTGGAATGCCTCCCCGGCTCCCGGCACATGATCAGTGCATGCTCAGTCACGATATCAGTGCCTGCTCAGCCACGTGATCACTGACGGCACAGTCACGTGATCAGCGCTCTCAGTCACGTGATCACCGTATGATAAACACGTGATCAGTGAACGACCAGCCACGTGATCACTGCATGCGCGGTCAGGTGGTCAGTTCCTGATCAGCCACCTGATCAGTGCGTGCACAGTCCCTTGATCAGCGCCTGTCAGTCACTGATCACTGCCTGATAAACACGTGATCAGTGCCCGAACAGCCACGCATCAGTGCATGCGCAGTCACGTGATCAGTGCATGATAGCCACGTGATCAGTGCGTGCACAGTCCCATGATCATCGCCTGTCAGTCACTGATCATTGCCTGATAAACACGTGATCAGTGCATGATGAGCCATGTGATCAGTGCCTGATCAGCCACGTCATCAGTGCATGCGCAGTCACGTCATCAGTGCATGATAGCCACGTGATCAGTGCATGCTCAGTCACGTGATCTGGACTTGATCAGCCACGTGATCAGTGCCTGCAGAGTCACGTGATCAGGGCCTGCTGAGCTGCGTGATTCCTGCCGGCTCATCTGCATGACAATTGCCAGCTGAGCTGCGTGATTCCTGTCGGCTCATCTGCTTGACAATTGCCAGCTGAGCTGCGTGATTCCTGCCTGGTCACGTGCTTGATTATTGCCAGTTGAGCAGCATGATTCGTCACTGCTGAGCTCCATGCTTATTGCCTGCTGATTGCGTGGTTCGTGTCTGCTCAGCTCTTTGAGTATCGCCTCCTGAGGTCCCTGTTCGGTCGCCACCTGCCGGGGACCAGCCCCAACTGATCCAGGGTATTCGAAGGAGAGATGGCCTAGGCGACTATTTATATGCTAATCAGAGATGTCAAGAATAATAGTATGAGGAGAGCTCAGTAGGAAAATTCGGTGGAGAAAAGAGACTGAGTAGCTTGGTTTACGCGGAAGACCAATCAAACTTCAAGACAAGAAGTTTGCACCACTTACGTAGGCCGCAGGCGCCTCTCGAATAGCGAAAGGTGCCTCACCCTAGACACCTTCTCGAGTGGGTCTTAGCAGCCCAGGCATAATTAGTAAGCGTGGTGGGTTCCGCGCTCCAGATGGAGACTCAGCAGGAAGTTAAAGGGAAGAATGACAAGGAACTTTATGAATTGGAGCTGTAAGTTAACTCTTAGACAGAGAGAGCGAGATGGTGGTGGGGGACAGCCCCAGTGAAATCAGAGGTGAGGGCACAAAGCAATACAGTAGGCAGACTCCGGTTTTTTTGGGGGGGGGGATGCTCGAGAATATCCAGGTGTACTCCTGAGGCTCGATCCCGCACTTGCGTTTGCCGAGCCTCCTTCCTCATGACCTTTGTCCAGAGTGGAATGCCTCCCGGCTCCCGGCACATGATCAGTGCATGCTCAGTCACGATATCAGTGCATGCTCAGCCACGTGATCACTGACGGCACAGTCACGTGATCAGCGCCTCTCAGTCACGTGATCACCGTATGATAAACACGTGATCAGTGAACGACCAGCCACGTGATCACTGCATGCGCGGTCAGGTGTTCAGTTCCTGATGAGCCACCTGATCAGTGCGTGCACAGTCCCCTGATCAGCGCCTGTCAGTCTCTGATCACTGCCTGATAAACACGTGATCAGTGCCCGAACAGCCACGTCATCAGTGCATGCGCAGTCACGTGATCAGTGCATGATAGCCACGTGATCAGTGCACAGTCCCATGATCAGCGCCTGTCAGTCACTGATCATTGCCTGATAAACACGTGATCAGTGCATGATGAGCCATGTGATCAGTGCCTGATCAGCCACGTCATCAGTGCATGCGCAGTCACGTCATCAGTGCATGATAGCCACGTGATCAGTGCATGCTCAGTCACGTGATCTGGACTTGATCAGCCACGTGATCAGTGCCTGCAGAGTCACGTGATCAGGGCCTGCTGAGCTGCGTGATTCCTGTCGGCTCATCTGCTTGACAATTGCCAGCTGAGCTGCGTGATTCCTGCCTGGTCACGTGCTTGAATATTGCCAGTTGAGCAGCATGATTCCTGTCACTGCTGAGCTCCATGCTTATTGCCTGCTGATTGCGTGGTTCGTGTCTGCTCAGCTCTTTGAGTATCGCCTCCTGAGGTCCCTGTTCGGTCGCCACCTGCCGGGGACCAGCCCCAACTGATCCAGGGTATTCGAAGGAGAGATGGCCTAGGCGACTATTTATATGCTAATCAGAGATGTCAAGAATAAGAGTATGAGGAGAGCTCAGTAGGAAAATTCGGTGGAGAAAAGAGACTGAGTAGCTTGGTTTACGCGGAAGACCAATCAAACTTCAAGACAAGAAGTTTGCACCACTTACGGGCCGCAGGCGCCCTCTCGAATAGCGAAAGGTGCCTCACCCTAGACACCTTCTCGAGTGGGTCTTAGCAGCCCAGGCATAATTAGTGAGCGTGGTGGGTTCCGCGCTCCAGATGGAGACTCAGCTGGAAGAAGGGAAGAATGACAAGGAACTTTATGAATTGGAGCTGTAAGTTAACTCTTTGACAGAGAGAGCGAGATGGTGGTGGGGGACAGCCCCCAGTGAAATCAGAGGTGAGAGCACAAAGCAATACAGTAGGCAGACTCCGGTTTTTTGGGGGAGATGCTCGAGAATAACCGGGTGGACTCCTGAGGCTCGATCCCGCATTTGCGTATGCCGAGCCTCCTTCCTCATGACCTTTGTCCAGAGTGGAATGCCTCCCCGGCTCCCGGCACATGATCAGTGCATGCTCAGTCACGGTATCAGTGCCTGCTCAGCCACGTGATCACTGACGGCACAGTCACGTGATCAGCGCCTCTCAGTCACGTGATCACCGTATGATAAACACGGGATCAGTGAACGACCAGCCACGTGATCACTGCATGCGCAGTCAGGTGGTCAGTTCCTGATCAGCCACCTGATCAGTGCGTGCACAGTCCCCTGATCAGCGCCTGTCAGTCACTGATCACTGCCTGATAAACACGTGATCAGTGCACGAACAGCCACGTGATCAGTGCGTGCACAGTCCCATGATCAGCGACTGTCAGTCACTGATCATTGCCTGATAAACACGTGATCACTGCATGATGAGCCATGTGATCAGTGCCTGATCAGCCACGACATCAGTGCATGCGCAGTCACGTGATCAGTGCATGATAGCCACGTGATCAGTGCGTGCACAGTCCCATGATCAGCGCCTGTCAGTCACTGATCATTGCCTGATAAACACGTGATCAGTGCATGATGAGCCATGTGATCAGTGCCCGATCAGCCACGTCATCAGTGCATGCGCAGTCACGTCATCAGTGCATGATAGGCACGTGATCAGTGCATGCTCAGTCACGTGATCTGGACTTGATCAGCCACGTGATCAGTGCCTGCAGAGTCACGTGATCAGGGCCTGCTGAGCTGCGTGATTCCTGCCGGCTCATCTGCATGACAATTGCCATCTGAGCTGCGTGATTCCTGTCGGCTCATCTGCTTGACAATTGCCAGCTGAGCTGCGTGATTCCTGCCTGGTCACGTGCTTGATTATTGCCAGCTGAGCAGCATGATTCGTCACTGCTGAGCTCCATGCTTATTGCCTGCTGATTGCGTGGTTCGTGTCTGCTCAGCTCTTTGAGTATCGCCTCCTGAGGTCCCTGTTCGGTCGCCACCTGCCGGGGACCAGCCCCAACTGATCCAGGGTATTTGAAGAAGAGATGGCCTAGGCGACTATTTATATGCTAATCAGAGATGTCAAGAATAAGAGTATGAGGAGAGCTCAGTATGAAAATGCGGTGGAGAAAAGAGACTGAGTGGCTTGGTTTACACGGAAGACCAATCAAACTTCAAGACAAGAAGTTTGCACCACTTACGTAGGCCGCAGGCGCCTCTCGAATAGCGAAAGGTGCCTCACCCTAGACACCTTCTCGAGTGGGTCTTAGCAGCCCAGGCATAATTAGTAAGCGTGATGGGTTCCGCGCTCCAGATGGAGCCTCAGCTGGAAGTTAAAGGGAAGAATGACAAGGAACTTTATGAATTGGAGCTGTAAGTTAACTCTTTGACAGAGAGAGCGAGATGGTGGTGGGGGACAGCCCCCAGTGAAATCAGAGGTGAGGGCACAAAGCAATACAGTAGGCAGACTCCGTTTTTTTTGGGGGGGAGATGCTCGAGAATATCCGGGTGTACTCCTGAGGCTCGATCCCGCATTTGCGCATGCCGAGCCTCCTTCCTCATGACCTTTGTCCAGAGTGGAATGCCTCCCCGGCTCCCGGCACATGATCAGTGCATGCTCAGTCACGATATCAGTGCCTGCTCAGCCACGTGATCACTGACGGCACAGTCACGTGATCAGCCTCTCAGTCACGTGATCACCGTATGATAAACACGTGATCAGTGAACGACCAGCCACGTGATCACTGCATGCGCAGTCAGGTGGTCAGTTCCTGATCAGCCACCTGATCAGTGCGTGCAGTCCCCTGATCAGCGCCTGTCAGTCACTGATCACTGCCTGATAAACACGTGATCAGTGCCCGAACAGCCACGTCATCAGTGCATGCGCAGTCACGTGATCAGTGCATGATAGCCACATGATCAGTGCGTGCACAGTCCCATGATCAGCGCCTGTCAGTCACTGATCATTGCCTGATAAACACGTGATCAGTGCATGATGAGCCATGTGATCAGTGCCCGATCAGCCACGTCATCAGTGCATGCGCAGTCACGTCATCAGTGCATGATAGCCACGTGATCAGTGCATGCTCAGTCACGTGATCTGTGCATGGACTTGATCTGTATCAGCCACGTGATCAGTGCCTGCAGAGTCACGTGATCAGGGCCTGCTGAGCTGCGTGATTCCTGCCGGCTCATCTGCATGACAATTGCCATCTGAGCTGCGTGATTCCTGTCGGCTCATCTGCTTGACAATTGCCAGCTGAGCTGCGTGATTCCTGCCTGGTCACGTGCTTGATTATTGCCAGTTGAGCAGCATGATTCGTCACTGCTGAGCTCCATGCTTATTGCCTGCTGATTGCGTGGTTCGTGTCTGCTCAGCTCTTTGAGTATCGCCTCCTGAGGTCCCTGTTCGGTCGCCACCTGCCGGGACCAGCCCCAACTGATCCAGGGTATTCGAAGGAGAGATGGCCTAGGCGACTATTTATATGCTAATCAGAGATGTCAAGAATAAGAGTATGAGGAGAGCTCAGTAGGAAAATTCGGTGGAGAAAAGAGACTGAGTAGCTTGGTTTACGCTGAAGACCAATCAAACTTCAAGACAAGAAGTTTGCACCACTTACGTAGGCCGCAGGCGCCCTCTCGAATAGCGAAAGGTGCCTCACCCTAGACACCTTCTCGAGTGGGTCTTAGCAGCCCAGGCATAATTAGTAAGCGTGGTGGGTTCCGCGCTCCAGATGGAGACTCAGCTGGAAGTTAAAGGGAAGAATGACAAGGAACTTTATGAATTGGAGCTGTAAGTTAACTCTTTGACAGAGAGAGCGAGATGGTGGTGGGGGACAGCCCCCAGTGAAATCAGAGGTGAGAGCACAAAGCAATACAGTAGGCAGACTCCGGTTTTTTGGGGGGGAGATGCTCGAGAATATCCGGGTGGACTCCTGAGGCTCGATCCCGCATTTGCGTATGCCGAGCCTCCTTCCTCATGACCTTTGTCCAGAGTGGAATGCCTCCCCGGCTCCCGGCACATGATCAGTGCATGCTCAGTCACGATATCAGTGCCTGCTCAGCCACGTGATCACTGACGGCACAGTCACGTGATCAGCGCCTCTCAGTCACGTGATCACCGTATGATAAACACGTGATCAGTGAACGACCACGTGATCACTGCATGCGCAGTCAGGTGGTCAGTTCCTGATCAGCCACCTGATCAGTGCGTGCACAGTCCCCTGATCAGCGCCTGTCAGTCACTGATCACTGCCTGATAAACACGTGATCAGTGCCCGAACAGCCACGTCATCAGTGCATGCGCAGTCACGTGACAGTGCATGATAGCCACGTGATCAGTGCGTGTCAGTCACGTGATCAGTGCATGATAGCCACTGATCAGCTGCCTGTCATGATCACTGATCATTGATCCTGATAAACACGTGATCAGTGCATGATGAGCCATGTGATCAGTGCCTGATCAGCCACGTCATCAGTGCATGCGCAGTCACGTCATCAGTGCATGATAGCCACGTGATCAGTGCATGCTCAGTCACGTGATCTGGACTTGATCAGCCACGTGATCAGTGCCTGCAGAGTCACGTGATCAGGGCCTGCTGAGCTGCGTGATTCCTGCCGGCTCATCTGCATGACAATTGCCATCTGAGCTGCGTGATTCCTGTCGGCTCATCTGCTTGACAATTGCCAGCTGAGCTGCGTGATTCCTGCCTGGTCACGTGCTTGATTATTGCCAGTTGAGCAGCATGATTCGTCACTGCTGAGCTCCATGCTTATTGCCTGCTGATTGCGTGGTTCGTGTCTGCTCAGCTCTTTGAGTATCGCCTCCTGAGGTCCCTGTTCGGTCGCCACCTGCCGGGGACCAGCCCCAACTGATCCAGGGTATTCGAAGGAGAGATGGCCTAGGCGACTATTTATATGCTAATCAGAGATGTCAAGAATAATAGTATGAGGAGAGCTCAGTAGGAAAATTCGGTGGAGAAAAGAGACTGAGTAGCTTGGTTTACGCGGAAGACCAATCAAACTTCAAGACAAGAAGTTTGCACCACTTACGAGGCCGCAGGCGCCCTCTCGAATAGCGAAAGGTGCCTCACCCTAGACACCTTCTCGAGTGGGTCTTAGCAGCCCAGGCATAATTAGTAAGCGTGGTGGGTTCCGCGCTCCAGATGGAGACTCAGCTGGAAGTTAAAGGGAAGAATGACAAGGAACTTTATGAATTGGAGCTGTAAGTTAACTCTTTGACAGAGAGAGCGAGATGGTGGTGGGGGACAGCCCCCAGTGAAATCAGAGGTGAGAGCACAAAGCAATACAGTAGGCAGACTCCGGTTTTTTTGGGGGGGAGATGCTCGAGAATATCCGGGTGGACTCCTGAGGCTCGATCCCGCATTTGCGTATGCCGAGCCTCCTTCCTCATGACCTTTGTCCAGAGTGGAATGCCTCCCCGGCTCCCGGCACATGATCAGTGCATGCTCAGTCACGATATCAGTGCCTGCTCAGCCACGTGATCACTGACGGCACAGTCACGTGATCAGCGCTCTCAGTCACGTGATCACCGTATGATAAACACGTGATCAGTGAACGACCAGCCACGTGATCACTGCATGCGCGGTCAGGTGGTCAGTTCCTGATCAGCCACCTGATCAGTGCGTGCACAGTCCCCTGATCAGCGCTGTCAGTCACTGATCACTGCCTGATAAACACGTGATCAGTGCCCGAACAGCCACGTCATCAGTGCATGCGCAGTCACGTGATCAGTGCATGATAGCCACGTGATCAGTGCGTGCAGTCCCATGATCAGCGCCTGTCAGTCACTGATCATTGCCTGATAAACACGTGATCAGTGCATGATGAGCCATGTGATCAGTGCCTGATCAGCCACGTCATCAGTGCATGCGCAGTCACGTCATCAGTGCATGATAGCCACGTGATCAGTGCATGCTCAGTCACGTGATCTGGACTTGATCAGCCACGTGATCAGTGCCTGCAGAGTCACGTGATCAGGGCCTGCTGAGCTGCGTGATTCCTGCCGGCTCATCTGCATGACAATTGCCATCTGAGCTGCGTGATTCCTGTCGGCTCATCTGCTTGACAATTGCCAGCTGAGCTGCGTGATTCCTGCCTGGTCACGTGCTTGATTATTGCCAGTTGAGCAGCATGATTCGTCACTGCTGAGCTCCATGCTTATTGCCTGCTGATTGCGTGGTTCGTGTCTGCTCAGCTCTTTGAGTATCGCCTCCTGAGGTCCCTGTTCGGTCGCCACCTGCCGGGGACCAGCCCCAACTGATCCAGGGTATTCGAAGGAGAGATGGCCTAGGCGACTATTTATATGCTAATCAGAGATGTCAAGAATAATAGTATGAGGAGAGCTCAGTAGGAAAATTCGGTGGAGAAAAGAGACTGAGTAGCTTGGTTTACGCGGAAGACCAATCAAACTTCAAGACAAGAAGTTTGCACCACTTACGTAGGCCGCAGGCGCCCTCTCGAATAGCGAAAGGTGCCTCACCCTAGACACCTTCTCGAGTGGGTCTTAGCAGCCCAGGCATAATTAGTAAGCGTGGTGGGTTCCGCGCTCCAGATGGAGACTCAGCTGGAAGTTAAAGGGAAGAATGACAAGGAACTTTATGAATTGGAGCTGTAAGTTAACCCTTTGACAGAGAGAGCGAGATGGTGGTGGGGGACAGCCCCCAGTGAAATCAGAGGTGAGAGCACAAAGCAATACAGTAGGCAGACTCCGGTTTTTTGGGGGGAGATGCTCGAGAATATCCGGGTGGACTCCTGAGGCTTGATCCCGCATTTGCGTATGCCGAGCCTCCTTCCTCATGACCTTTGTCCAGAGTGGAATGCCTCCCCGGCTACCGGCACATGATCAGTGCATGCTCAGTCACGATATCAGTGCCTGCTCAGCCACGTGATCACTGACGGCACAGTCACGTGATCAGCGCCTCTCAGTCACGTGATCACCGTATGATAAACACGTGATCAGTGAACGACCAGCCACGTGATCACTGCATGCGCGGTCAGGTGGTCAGTTCCTGATCAGCCACCTGATCAGTGCGTGCACAGTCCCCTGATCATCGCCTGTCAGTCACTGATCACTGCCTGATAAACACGGGATCAGTGCCCGAACAGCCACGCCATCAGTGCATGCGCAGTCACGTGATCAGTGCATGATAGCCACGTGATCAGTGCGTGCACAGTCCCATGATCAGCGCCTGTCAGTCACTGATCATTGCCTGATAAACACGTGATCAGTGCATGATGAGCCATGTGATCAGTGCCTGATCAGCCACGTCATCAGTGCATGCGCAGTCACGTCATCAGTGCATGATAGCCACGTGATCAGTGCATGCTCAGTCACGTGATCTGGACTTGATCAGCCACGTGATCAGTGCCTGCAGAGTCACGTGATCAGGGCCTGCTGAGCTGCGTGATTCCTGCCGGCTCATCTGCATGACAATTGCCAGCTGAGCTGCGTGATTCCTGTCGGCTCATCTGCTTGACAATTGCCAGCTGAGCTGCGTGATTCCTGCCTGGTCACGTGCTTGATTATTGCCAGTTGAGCAGCATGATTCGTCACTGCTGAGCTCCATGCTTATTGCCTGCTGATTGCGTGGTTCGTGTCTGCTCAGCTCTTTGAGTATTGCCTCCTGAGGTCCCTGTTCGGTCGCCACCTGCCGGGGACCAGCCCCAACTGATCCAGGGTATTCGAAGGAGAGATGG